>NW_026889774.1:4422500-4507500 GCF_033153115.1 Saccostrea echinata | reverse complement strand
CCCCATACCCATAGGGCCTAAGCAGGGGATTAAAATCATCAAAATTATTGCAAGCTTTAAAAATCTTCATTTTTTATCCTGGATATCAATCAATTGTAATAAGCATTGGGCCCTCTACCAAAATTGTTAATTTCATGACCACAGGGTCAGGTGTTCTGGAGTAAGGGGGAGGGGGGGGGGGGGGGGGGCTCTGATGATCATACGGTGAAAATGCATAATTTTTTTAAAAAGCTTTTTCTCTCTCCCTTTATATTTAGCAGACAAACTAAGTACATGGTTGTACTAAGAAAGGTTGCCTCTTCCAAAATTGTGAAATTTATAGCCCCTAGGTCAGGGTTTTGGTGCTAGGACTGGGTTCTATTGATTTATAGTGAAAGTACATAATTTCCTTGAAAATCTTCTTCTCAACTCCAGGGTATTAGTCAAACAAACTAAGTGCATGGTTATGAAGAGCAAAGATGCCTCTTCCGAAGCTGTTAGTATCATGGTCCTGAGGTCAGGGGTTCTGGTGTGAATGTTGGGCTCTATTGATCATATACAATGTAGTTAAAATGCATATATTTTTTTAAAAATATATATATTTCTCTCTCCCTTTATACTAAGTGTATGGTTATGACAAGCTAGGGTGCCTTTTCCAAGATTGTGAAATTTGTGACCCCAGGGTCAGGGGTTCTTGTGTAAGGGTGGTGATCTATTGATTACATAGTGAAAAATGCATTATTCGAAAATCTTCTCTGCTCCTGGGTATGAAGCAGATAAACTAAGTGCATGTTTATGATTAGCAAGGTGCCTCTTCGAAAATTGTGAATTTGATGGCCCCTGGTTCAGGGGTTCTGGTATTATGGTGGGGCTCTATTGATTGTTTAGTAAAATCACATTAATTCATTGAAATTCTACTCTCTTTTCTCTGCTTTTGGGTTATTAGGAGAGAAAGATAAATTAAGTGAGGAAAGCTGCCTAATCCAGAATTGTGAAATTCCCAGCCCCTGGTCAGGGTTCTGGTATTAAGACAGGACTCTTATACAGTTGAACTTCGGTATCTTGAACACGGAAATCTCGAATACCACTGATATGTCAAAGTGATTGGGAAATCCTAACCACATATTTCTTAAATATTTTACCCTTGATATCTCGAACCCTGGGATATCTCGAAGTTTTTCTTGGTCCCATAGAGTTCGAGATAACAAGGTTTGACTGTATAGTGAAAATGCATTAATTCTTTGAAAATCTTCTCTGCTCTTGGACATCTAGGAGGCAAACAGAATACAAAGTTGTAATGAGAAAGGACCTTTTTACCAGATTTGTAAATTTTTCCATCACTGGGTTTAGTGTTCTGGTGCTTGGCTGGGCTGTATTGATCTTGTAGGGGAAATTGTACTCCACTGAAACAAGATATTCCCCTTTGTTATTCACCTATGATAAATAATCACTATAAATAATGTAATTGATAGGTCATTTGAATGAAAGAATTATTCTAATTCAAGATTAAATTTTAATTTATAATACGAAAATTAAATTTATAGTTTTTAATGCTCAGGTAGACAAAAACGAGACAAAAATATACTTATACATGAAATATTCTTCAAAAAAATATTAGAGGTCAATGTTAGAGAATGTATTGGGTTTACAACATGTACTCAAGCATCATTGTAATGTTTAGTTTGCATGGTGTAAGTGGGTAATTGGATTTTTTAGCACTGGCAAATGCATTCAAGTAACTTGACATAAATGATTTGTTATACTGAGTACTGGACAATATTTTGTTTATCCTGATCATCCTATTTCTCTTGGTTTTGGGCAACATATCTTCATCTTTAACTTTATTTTTGTTTTATATTACTCTTTCTGACAGTGTTGTATTCTACTCAGGTGACCATTAAGGCCCTTGGGCCTCTTTTGACACTGTTCAGTTCTAAAAATTAGAAATATATTTATACTTGTATAGAGATATGGGATACATGTACATAATTATGCAAGAGTTGACTGAAGAATTTTATGATTTGATCTTTTCAGGGAAATATAGCTGAAGTTAAGGAACTTAGAAAGCAACTTATGAGGGGAGATTTCTTGATCATGTTCTGGCAAGTCTATTTAAATTGGATCAGTTTTTCAGATCAGCATATAATACTTTTAAAAAGACATATGTTGACTATTCAAAAATAGAAAATAGAAAAAAAAGGACGATATATTAAAGATAGACATTAATTATATACATGTACTGGCAAGTGGAAAACCTCATCACACTTTTATTTCTAGTGAGTTAATGGAGTCAGAAAAAGATGGGATAGAAGTAAGCTACAATGCTGTAGGAATATTTTCCCACATCACAGCAGATGGGAATGAAGCGTGGACAGTCATACTTCCGACCAGGGCTCAAGTAATGATGAGGATGATCAAAGCCATAGAGAGGTGGCCGCTAGACAGCAAGAGGAATATAAACTACAGGTAACATCTCCCAAGTCGTGGTGGATACCATCAACTTGGCTTCTGTCTGTCTGAAAAAATATTAAAGACACATGATTATAGAGCCTTTGTAAAAATTTTGTGTGGTTTAGAAATTGTTCAATATCTTTTTTTCTTGACTGGAAACTTTTGTTGATGATTTATGCAGTAAATATATAATATTTTCCTTAAAGATAGAAAATTAAAGAAGAAATCAAGACCTGTCATCCAAAAGTTTTAAAATCCAAAATACATTGAGTTCAGATATTAAATGATTAAAATTTATAGTTTTGCTTTGACTTTTTAAAATTGATTTTTACCAACTTTAATTTCCATTTGTCACTCCACAGTGTAGAGTTTCCATTATAATTTTTTCTTACAGGTCATTTGGGCCAATATTAAATCTTCTGAAGACTTCTACCCCAGCTGCACAGTACTGGGCAGTATGGGCCCTGTGCAACCTAACCAGGGTTTATCGTGAGTATACTTTGAAGCCTAAAGTTAGGAAGCTTCCACGCAAGTTTCCTATTTTCTGGATTTTTGGTTCTTTTTAAATAACTCATCATTTTTTAAAAATTTTTTGCCTCTTCTTGAAAGGGGGCGTGGCCCTTCATTTGGACAAATTAAAACCCTAGGCGTTAACCAAGAGATATCCTGTGCCAAGTTTGGTTGAAATCAGCTCAGTGTTCTGAAGAAAAAGTAAAAAACATTTTTAAAAAAACATAACTGACAGACGGATTGACATGCAATGATCAGAAAAGCTCTCATGAGCCTTTGGCTTAGGTGAACTAATAGGAGAGGATGATACATGTAATTCTACCATTGCTTGTAAATTTTATATTGCCTGCTCTAGCTCTAGGGCCAAGTCCTGAACATCTCGAAATGAATAAAGCAATTTCTGTTTTTATGTCAAGACCATACAAGTACTTGGGTGACATTTAAGTGTCTGAATGTTTTTTTTTTTTTTTTAAAATAAACAAGCATGTTCCATTTTGGCTGAAATACACAATTACCTGAAGTGTTAGTTATTCTATAAATGTCATTAAAGATACATATATAAAGATTTTATAATTAGCATGTATTATACAGTAAATGAATGCCAGTGCAATGATAAAAGCAACAGTTAATGTCTTATTTAGAAAATATTTAGTTTTTGTGACAATTACCTTTAGAAAGAGTTATTTTAACGTTAGTTTTTTAAGGTATGTCACTCGTGAAATTAGTTATATCAAGGATTTTTTGAGAAGTATATTTTAGATAAGTACTCATATAACATGATTCAAAATCGCAAAGAAAATGGGGGGTCAGTGTGCATCTTATTGAGCTACGGTACAATTAAGTTGACCTTTTTGCACTTAAATTATAACTCTTTGGTTAATCACTTTAATCTTTTTCATATTTTATCAAATGTAATTATGGCAATGAATATAACCTTATTTTACATAAAATAGTTTCAATAATATTTATCATTGAACAAATCAGGCAAATTAATGTGCATAAATTATTGTGTGACCTTTTTGCACTAAACAAAGTATCATATCTGGGTATGAAATATCTGAATAGGCAACAAAACATTTTCTTGTATCAAACTTTTTGTGACTTAAGTGCTGATCGGTTGAAAGTATCGTGCTGTTTAAAATAATGAATGAAAAAGTTGGGGTCAGTGATGTAAATTTTGAGATATTGGTCAAAATGTTCGATTTTCAGGCAAAAAACTGTGTAAATTTTATCTTGACTTCTTTAATATATCTTCATTTCTTGGCAAGTTCTGTTGAGTGAATGTGTAAAATTTGTTCTAAAAATATAAAGTGAGACCTATATTTAATATTCCTAGTATATCATAACGGAAAATATTCTCCGAGTAAAAATATGTGGGACTAAAGTTCCAAGACATTAAATTTAACACGTGTAGATTTGAAGAATCTTATTCTAATTATCCTTCCACCACAAGAAATAGTCCCTTATAAATCTTGCTTCTTTATGAATTTGTGAGCAGTTTTTTAATTGAATGTTGAATAATTTGGATTGTTTAATTTAAATATGTTACAAAAATTGAATTGTAATAAATAGTTTTGAAGTTAAAGGTTCTGACTGAACTTTTCTAAAAAGCTGACGAGTGACATACCTTAAAAAATATCTTAAGCTATAAAATTTTTGCTTCATCTTTTATACCACAATTACATTCCCAAAACACAGGCTTAAAAATAATTCAGTAGGGCCCTTGCTTATTGGTCAGTTTTCTACTTCAGTTAGATTTTAGAATAACTTCAACATGCATATTTCAGTCTGTATATTGTGGACTAACTGTATATATTTCTCTTTATGACAGCGGAGAGATACTGTCGATTGCTGAAAAGTGAAGGAGGCTTGGAACTGTTAGAGACTCTTGAAGCGAATCCAAGGGTATTGTTGGAAGTGCAGAAGTTAGCGAGGACTGTGATAGAACAAGTCTTGGCAGGTCTGCAGAAAAAGAATTCTCCTCAAGAACAACATCAAATAGATGAAAGTTCTGATGACTAAAAATGCATATTCTTATTTCCTTATTAAAATTTTTATTTGTTTGACTTTTAACTTTTGCATTTCTTCGAGCATGTGAAAAATGGCTTTCTTAAATGTCTTTCATGAAAATTTTGTACAATGTATTGTTTGCGTATTTATTGAAGTGTATTAAAAACTTAAAAGAAAACAGAAAAATGAAATTATTTAATGTTTCTTGAATAAGCACAACAGAGACTGTGCCAAAACCTACATGTTAATATCCTTTGTTATTTACCTATAAAATAATTATACATACAGTATAAGTAAGTAATTTTGGTCAGGTCCTTTTGTGCTTTGTTATATATAGCTATTATTTAACTTAAACAGTGTGCAAGAAATGCATATCACTTTATTAATCTTACACAACATTTGCTATTTCTATTTATAAAGTTTTAGAAATATAATTTTTGTGATTGAATTCCAAGGAGATTTACACATGTATATATGTAGATGGTTTTTTTCCCCCCTTTTTTAATGCCTACCCAAATCAGGAATGTTGGTGGTACCTGAGTGTATTATAACTATGAGAGATGGAGAATTAATATTGATAAAAATGATTGTTGTTGAAATGTCAAGAATTCTGCTTTATCAAGAAAATGTTTACATGAGATTTTTTTTGAAAGGGAGTTGGGAATTTCATCATGCCTGTATTCATATGACAATAAAATTTATTTCTTTCAAAGTTTTTTTTTAGGAATTCATGTAAAGTTCTCATATGTGTATGGGTTCAAAGAAGAAAAAAAAACTTCTTATTACATTTCGATTATTTTTTAATATGTAAAAAAAAACAACAAAAAACATACCATTTAACTCATTGAAATTCAAATGTACCATCATCCTGCTTTTTTCAAAGCTCCCCCCCCCCCAAAAAAAAAAACAACAAACAAACAAAAAACAAAAACAAAACAAAAACAAACAAATAAAACAAAAACAAAATTGCCATTTTTACCAAATATTTTGTTCTCCAAGTTAAAGCAAATGTACTATGGATACCAGACCAAATGTTTACAAGTTATGATGAGAAATACACACACATTCTTCACCCCCTCTTGGTCAGAATACGACACAAAAAATAAATCCAATTTAAACCACCAGTATGCCTAATTAAAAGGTATACATATTGTACAATTAACTGATACTCAGAAACTTGTATTTACATTTTAGGTAAGTACTTACCTTGGAGATGGTGGTGTTTAGTAGTCTTTTAGAACCAAATGAACTTTTGTGATATTTTTTTGTTTTTTGGCAATAGTATGTACTTATCGCATTGTTTTTCCTCTAAAGAACCATGCACTGAGCCCCTATAAACCAAATATCTCTAGATAAAAGATATACATTTTTTTTCTTAGTAATCATATCCATAGCCATGCCATGAATAACATTTATAAATATTACAGGTACAATTTAATACAAATGTGTAACTTTGTCCATTTATGTGGTGATCAGTTACCTGCATTAATTTCCAAAGTATTTATAACTTCCATTTAAGATTAAAATCCTCATGCTTTTATTACCTTTTCTTAATTTGTTTACTTTCTTTGCTAATTAAACAATATATAATTGATTGGATGTGAATGACTTGTGCATTTTAATTCTTGTACAAGGACCTGTAGGCATTTACTTATACATACAGTGATTTGTAAATGGTGAAATGTAATCTCTTGATTTTTAAAATATTATTGACAAGATGTCAATATACAAGTAAATGTAGTTTGAAATATGCATCTAATTTATACAATTTGATGTGTACTATGTATATCTTGTTAAACATTTACGGTAAAAATCTCAGAGACACTTTGTACATTGACAATATTTGTCTCAAGGACTGAGTGCTGATACTATAGTAACGTGTCATAATTATATGTAGTATGTTTCTTAATTGATAGTTTACTCTTTACTGTATGTATATTTTTGAGACCATTCTGTTTTTTTCTTTTTTTCTTTTTTTTTTGGCAAAATTTACCACTTTTTCTTGTATTTACATGTGTATTGTTTTCTGAAATTTCCTTCAGTATTACTGTGCATTACCATTTTCAAAGAATCTACAGAATATGTTTTTACTGTTCAGCTTTTTTGGATGGTTTTTGATTTAAAAACATGATGTTGATCGTGAGCATGTATGCAGCCTGAATGAAAATTGACACTGTTATTCTGAGATTAATACAAATAATAGTTGCATATGACATATTATTTGCATTTTGATATGCAAGGATTCACAATTGTTTAAAAATCTATTCAGTGAATTCTTTTAAAAGTAGTACACCAAAATGAAGAGCTGCAAGACAAAACTTTCTTCACTCTCTTTACATAATAAGCTTTGTCAAGCAGTTTATAGACATAAGCAAGATGTGTTTGTGAAACACAGATGCCCCCACATAGAGCTCATGGCGAAAGTTCAAGTTTTTTAAATGCAAGTCAAACTCCAAAGTCAAGAGATCAAAAATGGTTGTATCCAAAGAAAGGTCTTGTCACAAGGAATACACCTGCGAAATATGAAAGCTCTTGAAGCAACTATTCAAAAATTATAGTCAAGGTTTTTTTTTTTTTTCAAAAGTAGGAGAAATTCCAACCTCAAGGTCATGAGGTCAGAAATATTGGTACTAAAGAAAAGGTATTGTCGCAAGGAATACATCTGTGAAATGTAAAAGCCCTAGCATCAATCATTCAAAAGGTATGGCCAAGTTTAAGGTTTTTTTAAAAAGTAGGTCAACCTCCAAGGTCAAAATTGTTAGTACCTAAGGGAAGGGACCTTGTCACAAGGAATACACATTTGAAATATGAAAGCCCTGGCATCAACTGTTCAAAAGTTGTGGCTAAGAATGAAGTTTGGAAAAAATTTGCCAAGTGGGTCAAACTCCAAGGTCAAGAGGTCAAATCTGTTCACACCCAAAGAAAGGTTTTATCACAACGAATACACATGTGAAATAAGAAAGCTAGCTCCAACTGATCAAAGGTTATGGGCAAGGTTAAAGTTTTTGCTGACAGACAGAGCAAAAACTATATATCAATATGGGGGCATAAAAATATGAACATGATTTTTAGCTCTTCTGAGCCAAAGGCTCAAAGAGCTATGGCCATTTGTGCGGTGTGCGTAAACTTTTTAGAATATGGGCCATAACTTTATACTAAAACTAGGGTTGTGACGGTTAAACAAGGGGAGATAATTAGGTAAATAAAACCAAAAGTACTGGTTGCCAAAAAATCTTCTCAAGAACCACTGGGCAGATTATCACCAAACTTACACAAAAGGATGAGGATATGTTGTAGATTAAAATTTGCACGGAGAATTGCCCTGGGGCAAAGGGCTTGGTCTCAAGGTCACTTCAAAGTTGACCAAAAAGTAGATATTATTAAAATGTTGATATTTAGCTTACTGTAAGGACTAGGATCATCAAATCTTGTCAGTTGATGCATCTAAGGACCTCATATCATGTTGACTAAAAAGTAGGTCACGATGACCTACATTTTAAATTTTGAAGCCATTCTTTTTCAAAATGATTTAGAGGCATATTTTGAACAATTTAAGGCCTATGATCATTAAACTTTGTCAGTTGATGTATCTTGGGTCCTTGGAGTATGTCAACTAAAAAGTAGGTCACCTTGACCTACTTTTTGAATTTTGTGGCTAATCTTTTCCAAAACATTTTAAGATCATTAATTTGAATACTGAGAGGTTTAGAATCATTAAATCTTGTAAGATGATGCATCTTGGGGCCATAAAATTTTTTTTTATTAAAAAGTAGGTCACAGTGACCTCCTTTTTGAACTTTGCAGGCATTTGATTTCAAAGCATTTTAGAAGCATAATTTTGGACATTTTAAGGACTATGATCATAAAACTTTTTAAGTTGGTGCATCTTGGGTCCTCAAAAAATGTCAACTGAAAAGTAGGTCACCATGACCTTTTGAAATTTTATGGCTATATTTAATATTTTCGGGTGCTATTTGGCTAAGAATCATCAAAATTTGTCAGTTGATGTATCTTAGGTCCTCGGAGTAGGTAACTGAAAAGTAGGTCGCCGTGACCTACTTTTCAATTTATATGGCTATAATTAAATATTTCGGGTACTAATTGGCTTAGAATCATCAAACTTTGTCAGTTGATGCATCTTGGGTCTTCGGAGTAAGTCAACTGAAAAGTAGGTCACTGTGTCCCACTTTTGAAAATTTATGGCTTTAATTAAATATTTCAGGTACTAATCAGCTTAGAATCATCAAACTTTGTCAGTTAATGCATCTTGGATCCTCGGGAGTTATTCAACTGAAAAGGAGGTCACTGTGGCCTATTTTTGAAATTTTATGGCTATATTTAAATATATCAGGTACTAATTGGCTTAGAATCATCAAACTTTGTCGGTTGCATGATGCATCTTGGGTCCTCAAAGTATGTCATCTGAAAAGTAGGTCACCATGACCTACTTTTGAAATTTTATGGTAATGATTAAATATTTTAGGTATTAATTGGCTTAGAATCATCAAACTTAGTTAGTTGAAGCATCTTGGGTCCTCAGAGAATGACAAGTGATAAGTAGGTCACCATGACCTACTCTCAGGTACTAATTGGCTTAGAATCATCTTGGGTTTTCAGAGTGTTTCATCTAAAATGTAGGTCATGATGACCATTTGGAATTTCAAGGCTTTATCTAAATATACAGGATACTTAGAGGCTTCAAATAGAAGTGATAGGTTGCACAGTTTATCAGAAGAGCGATTCAAGGCCCTTGGGCCTCTTGTTTCCAAACTTGTAGCTTCACAGTATATCCTCTATAACATCATCAATGGTTCAACGAAATTGACTATAGACAAAATGTGTGCCTTGGGGCAAGGAAGAATGGGTTATACACATACAGTCAAACCTTGTTAAACTCAATGGAACAAAGAAAAAACTTTAAGATATGGAGATTGAAATAGATAAAGAAAAGGTGGTTGAGACTTTCACCTTACTTCAACATATCCATAGTATTCAAGATAATGACGTTTGGTATTAGTTCTGAACTGTACTTTATATTGAAGTGCTTTGGAAAGCATTGGTCTCTCTGTACATGTATATACTTGGATGCATGTACATGTACTTTAGTTTTGTTAAACAAATTACTTAACTTTTCAAAAATAAAAAGAAAAGAAAAGATGCATGTATTTCTATAATGAAATATAAAGTTAATTATATTTCATCTTGGCAATGTATAAGGATTTTAAAATCAGTGTGATGAAGTAATTAATGTTCAAATACATGAGTACACGGATTTGTTCAGTCTCAATATTGAGTAACATCTTTACTTGGGAATGGACCTATTCTAAAACTTTTAATATGTTCAATCACCCAGAACATGTTGGTCAAACCCATCAAGCAAGTCTGGTTGTGTGCATCCTAGATACATGCAAGTTAAGTCACTTTTACTTGGGAATAAGAAATGCTTTTAAAACCGTAACCTGCTCTAAAAACATTATACTGGTCATTCACTCATTCTTCTGGAACATATTGGCTGAGAAACATCATCTGAAACCTGTCTTGTACACTGAAACATACTACTAGATGCAACACTGATCAATATAGGGCATATAGTTATTACCTGTATGAAATGTTCCACCTGGAAAACAGGCGAAATCAAGACTGGAATTCTCAGTCAAATTCCAGGCATAAAACCTACTATAACTATTCAGGCAATATAAGCAAAAACCAGAGGTTGGCTGGAATTTTTCGGCAAAAAATGAAAATTAGTTTTGCCTGGAAATTGAAATTCCACCTGGAAACAGGATTCCGCCTGAATATAGATTCCATCTCAACTGTCCAAAGTATTGCACAATTTCTCCTTGACCCACAAACCCATTTCAACCAAAATGATGTTTCCCTCTGTTTATAATTAAAATAATCCTCTCAGATTAGTTGCTTGGACATGTAGAATGCTTAAAAATATATTGTCACCAAAAAAAATTTGCTTTCATGCACTCAAAAACTAGATGCACAACTAACTTTAGTACAATAACTGTATAATAAACGTTATATTTTCTGAATAATGAATATTTTTATTTTTATTTAATAAGGATATGTTCTAAGTTAAGCTTTTCAGATTATAATCAGATATGTACATTTATTAACTTATTCATGATTACAATGAAGTCAAAGTTATTAGTACATGTACTGCATGACCTAAAGGTTACATCAGAATTTAGGTGTCCTTATTATTTTCATTTACATCACAGTAAGCGTCAAGAAAACAAAATTTTCAAACTATTATGCTGTCCAAATGTAGAACTTCATCATTACTTTATGCCGTTTCCTCCAATAACTAACCAATTTCAAACTGATAACCTCTACACAGAAAGTCCGACCAGCACCTATTTACTTTAAATTTGTATTAAACCAATCAAAAGCTTTTACTGCTGTTCCTTGAAGAAAAGTAATTCCAAGCAGAATTTCTACTTATAATTTCCAGCTATTTTTTCCCTAAAATTAATTCAGCTTAGAATTTGAGGACTGGAATCTGTTAAATTCAGGAGGAATCTCGAAGACGGAATTTCAAAAGTTCCATCTCCTCCTGTATTATACCTGGAATTCATGGATTCCAAGCAGAATACGGTTGGTGTCCAGCCAAATTTTGGGCAGAATCAGCCTCAATTGTTTGCACAGGTAGGAAATAAATCTGCTCTGAAAACTTTGACATGGGACACTGACACTGAGAGTAGTACACCATATAAGCTCCCCCCGACTTTGTTGTGATCAAGCCAAAGACATGTTTGAGAAACGCTATAATTATACCTGTAGTCATATGAAAGGAAATCTTACCTCTGATGTGCTGAAAACATACTTATATATTTTAGCAGTGATCATATTTAAGCACACATTTCCTGCTGCTTCATGTTTGCTAATTTATGAGATGCTAATAGATGATTTTAAAGAATACTTTTCTTTTTCAAGATGCAACTGACAAGTGCATTAATTTAAGATTGTGCTAATCAGCTGAAGATGAAGATTGCATTGTATTACACACTAATTTACGTACATTAACAGTATACTGTGACCTGACTCTTTACTAACAATGATTCGTTTCCTTGACTGTTCACTAGACAAAATAAAGGTGATCAAAGATTACATAGCTCGACAAACATTATCATCCATAAGGCAAAATCTCATTCCAAACAAATGTTCTGGTAGTGTGCATCCCTATAGATGCAACATCAGGCCTGCTTACATAAAATGG
This sequence comes from Saccostrea echinata, assembly GCF_033153115.1. Lineage (NCBI taxonomy): Eukaryota > Metazoa > Mollusca > Bivalvia > Ostreida > Ostreidae > Saccostrea > Saccostrea echinata. Next base: position 4,495,322 of record NW_026889774.1, on the reverse strand, counting down.
ATCAGATGTTTTCCATAGTTTTCTGTCAATTTGTCCATTTTAATTATTGGAGTTTTTTTGCAGAAGATTTTGTAAATTCAAATTTAATCAAATTCACATAAAACAATTTTTTTCATTGTTGTATTGACAGAAAATAAGTCTTAATATCAACTTTGACTAAAATATTTTCAAAACTACTACATATAATTATATATATATATTAAACAAACTAACTACTTTTTGAACATGATTGTGGTTCCTTTCTTTCCAAGGGGCAATGGTTTGAACAAACATGAATCTGCAATATCTGAGAATGCTTGCAGCATAATTAATACTGCATCACATGGCCGTGCTGTTTTGGGGAAGATTTTGGGGGGTATATAATCCAATGTAAAATGTGTATCCTATATTGTGGCGGGCCCTGTCTACCCCTGGGGGCAATGATTAAATGTACTCGATTCAGCATTACCCGAGAATGCTTGAATAATAACATTACTAATCATGATTCAGCAGATTTTTCTGATATTTATCAATATTCAAAAGTATAATTTGATCTACTATTGTGGCCCTAACCCCCGGGCCCATAATTTGAATCTGCACTACCTGAGGATGCTTGCTTTTAAAGATTTTTCCCTTTATATTATCATGAAAGAATTTGATCCAATATTGTTGCCCCGCCCTACCCCTGGGGCCACAATTGGAACAAACATAAATATATACTTTCTAAACATTCATATATGATTAATCTTTTCTGGCCTAGTGGTTCTTGAGAAGAATTTTTGAAAGATGCCACCAACTTTTCACAAATTCTTCATTATCTTAATAATATATATGAATTTATAATTTTGAAAGAGGAACCCTTGCTCATCATAACTATGCATTTAGCTTGATTGCTTTATACCCAAGAGCAGAAGAGTATATTAAAAGAAATAATCATTTTCAGCATATATTAGATATTGCCCAACCATCAGAACCCCTGAACCCAGGGTCCATTAAATTTTGGAAGAGGCACCCCTGCTCATGATAACCATGCACTTAGTTTGTACTCTAAATACACAGGAGCAAAAAGGATTTTCAAAAAAAAAATGCAATTTTGTTAATCAATAGAGCCCCACCCAACACATGAACCTCTGAACCAGGGGCCATGATTTTCACAATTTTGGAAAAAGCAGCCTTGTTCATCATAACCATGCATGTAGTATATCTACCAAATACCAGGAGCAAAGAATAAACAAATGCATTTAAAGAAATTTATGCATTTAAAGAAATAATGCATTATCACTATATAATCAGTAGAGCTACCCTCCTATTACATCAGAACCCTGACCCAGGAGCCATGATTTTAGAAGAGGCACCACTGCTCATAACCATGCACTTAGTTTCTTTGTTAAATATATAGGGGGAGGAAAGATTCCAACACTTTTTAAAGAATTTGTGCAATTTCACTATGTGATCAACAGAGCCCCACCCTAATGCCGGAATCTCAGGCCTTGGGGCTTTGAATTTCACAATTTTGATGAAGGACTCATTGTTTTTTATACAATGTAATCATGACAACAGATTGACTGCTTGACGTCCAGGTGTGTAGATTTTTTCTTGAAAATTGCATTATTTTGATGGTTTTGGCCCCACCACCTTGGTGGGGGCAGGGACCATGAAATTCATAATTTCCCACCCCTCCACACACAGATGAAAACAGATCACAATAGGTCACCTGAATGACTCAGGTGACCTAAAAAGCTCACAAACTTTTGGCTCATGTGAGCTAATTATAAAAAGCTAATTTAATATATGGTATGTGTTGACTTCCTTTCACTTCCTTCAGCGAGTAAAATCCAAAATCATAAAAGAATGGAACCATCCTGTAAAATACTTTATTTTACACATCAACATAGTGCTCATACAAAAAAGTATGATTCACATTAAATAAACAAAATAATGTTTATAAAATATAATAAATTATCACCATAAGCTTGATTAATAAACACCTACAATGCATTTCAAAGGGGATTTTGAAATGCAGAATTAATTTCTTTAGGTAGTAACATAGCTTTTTCAAATATCACTGTCATACAAATACAATGACATGAAACAGGACATTAAATCACAATCACATATTTCAGATTTTGCACGAAACATTTTGTAACAAATTAGTGGCCATAGCTATAGTGCACAAAGGAAACAATACCTGATTAATGTACAAATTTTACTGTAAACCAACTTTTATTTGCATGTAAGTGAATTATCCACGAGTTTCATGACCTCTTTTATTTGCAAATATTTCTGCCTGCCAATCACCAATTTAATTGTGTTTTTAAGTTGAATATTTCCTCATGCAGTCTCTAACATTAATCCTTGCAAATGGATTTTAAATTGATGAATCACGAATAAAAGTTATTGCGAATATAAGTTGGTACAGTATCATGTTGTAAATAATGTCAGTTATTCTAACTAGACCTAAGTCTAAGATGATCAAGCTTTTTTGCTAAATTCACACTGCCCACTTTGTCTCCAATAATAAAAGGTAAAGTGTGTATTTTATTTACATTAATCTGATATGTAGTGATTGTATACATTTTTTATGAATATCAACAAAAGTATAATCCATTAATTCTTATGCACATTTTACAACCAAGAAATCCAACAATCATGTATATATAATATAAACAATAGCAACATAATCAATACTAATATCCTTTGCATCTTCTATCATAACAAAGATTATCTATGCACAAAGGTTTATGAACATGCAAAGCTAACTTGGAAGACTGAAGCACTATTTGACAAATCATACGTTAAAAATCCAATCACTGGATAGCTATATCCCAATCACTGGAGAACTAGATCCAATCACTCGATAGCTAGATCATAATCACTGGACAGCTAAATCTCAATCACTGGATAGCTAGATCCCAATCACTGGATAGCTAAATCTCAATCACTGGATAATTAGATCCCCATCACTGGATAGCTATATCATAATCACCGGATAATGGATAACTAGACCCCATCATTGAATAGCTAGATCCCCATCACTGGATAGCAAGATCCCCATCACTGGATAGCTTGATCATATGATCCGACATCAGAAACAAATAAAACATCAAAATTTGGTCACCTCAACTTGCAGAACTGCTGGGCTATTGCTGGATACACTACTATTGTCACTGCAAGGAGCCAAAACTTTCTGGTCCATGGAACAAATTGGGATTGCTTGAACAGTGGACCATGCCGAATCAGAAGGGTCAATGTATGGACATGAGATTGCTGATTCAATGGAGTGATTCAAATCCATTTGGAAATTGGAACCATTCGAGACCAATGAATTGTTTGAGATGGTTTGATCTGAGGAACAACTCAAGTCAATCTGTTCAGTGGAACAATGCATATTTGTTTGATCTGTGGAACAGCTCAAGTCTGAAGGGTCTGTTGAACAACTTGGAATTTGTGGACTTGTGGAACAACTTGGAACTGTTGGATCAGTGGAATTAGCAACATTAGAAACAGTTGAACAAGATGGAGGTGTTTTATTAATGGATTCTGGCTTGTTTTGGATAACACTCTAAAAAGATGAAAAAAAAGAAAAATGGGCTAATACAATTTAAGTGTAGCAGTATGACTATGGGAAAATTTAACATACGACAAAAATTTCTCAGCAATATAGTGAACAGAAGTAAACATTTTTTTTTATAAAGATGCACATGCAGATATTAAATTATTACTGTACAGTAACTGTTACTTGATTTTGAAAAGCTAGATCATCAGAGAACCTTTTCTGCCTATTGAGAACAATACAGAAAAGATGACTTACAGAGGAAATGGAGGTAGATGGAGGCTTCTTGATGATGGGTTCTGTTTGAGTTGCTACATCCTTCATCTCAATGAACCTCTTAGAACACTTCTGTACAATCAACACATCTGTGTCTTCATACAGTGGCTCATTGGGACCACAGGCTACTGCCTTTTCTATTGATACTGGACATGTAAAATAAAACCCTGATAAATCTGTTTACCTTATAGGATCAATAACCAGACAAAAATCTATCTAAATGATGTAAGCAGCTTCATAATGTTCAGGTTAATTGTTATTAAAAGTCAACTTGATATATTTTTAAAATTAACAGAGAAAAATTAAGTGTCAACAGTATAAATTGTCACAGAAATCCCAAAGAACCAAAAGAATTTGTATGCCTTTCTTAAGAGATACACTATAGCTGTTGAAAATTTTTTCTTTTTATGATAACTATGTACAGTTGAACCTACTGAAAAAAAAAATTGTGATAACTATGTACAGTTGAACTTTTGTATCTCGAACATTGTTATCTCAATTGAATACCATGGACATGTCAAAAGGAGTTAGAATTTTCTTTATGTATTTTAAGCTCACAATCTCGAACTCTCAGATATATTGAAGTTTTTACAAACAATGTTTGACTGTATTTATCCTATGCTGTAAAGTATTCAGCAGCACATGTTATTTATTATCTAGTACATGCTTACCAATAGATTGATGACACTGAGGATTGCTGTAAGCGTGATTTAGTATGGCCCTTTCTCTCATGTCTCTGGGTTTCTTGGGGGAGAGGGACTTGGGCAGCAAACTAGCTTGGGAGGAAAGACTTGGAACTTTCACACCAACTGTGGTAAAATCTACATGGTCTGAAAAAGCAGGATTTCATACAGTTCAAAGGCACATAACAATGTATTAAACTGCAGTTAGAACTGGTAATGATTAATTTGTTATGGCAACTATTACTAGTCTCTTCCTTTTCTCTTGCACAACAAATGTTGTAATAATAAACTATAAGGCTCCCATTTCAAATGAACAGCATACTGTAAATGTCAGAATTTATACACAAGAATAATTTACACTGAGCCCCTCTAAAAGCCAATGTCTTTTAAATTTCTTTTAGCAGCACTAGTTAAACATGAAGCCAGTGCTGTTGAATTATAAAGTTCCATACAATTTTTGCAACTGATTTTGCAAATAAAAATACAAGTCATGTAAATATCCAAGCTTACAGTACACATTTTTAGAAGCATTTATTCATGATAAAAGTTGTAATTCTACTACTGTAAACATACTTTTTTCCATGGGAGTCATAATTCTGTGGATTTACAATTTCTATTTAATCCACAGGTAGAAAATTACACGGATTTCTTAGATTGCCACTTTATGCCTTAAATATACTTAAGATGCCCTGCGGCAAATTTCCTTGGAAAATTTGTGACCGTGTAAATAGCGTTAAAACCATGCAGAAACAAGAGGCCCATGGGCCACATCGCTCACCTGAGTAACTTTGGCCATGCTGTTCTTTACCAGATTTCCCCCTTTTAATATACCTATTGTGGCCCCGCCCTACCCCCGGGGGTCATGATTTTAAAAATTTATAATCTACACTACCAGGATGCTTCCATATAAGTTTCAGCTTTTCTGGCCCAGTGGTTCTTGAGAAGATTTGAAAAAAATTTTCTTATATATTTCAATGTAAAACTTGGATTCCCTATTGTGGCCCCGCCCTACCCCCGGGGATCATGATTTGAACAATTTATAATCTACACTACCCCAGGATGCTTCCATATAAAATTCAGCTTTTCTGGCTCAGTGGTTCTTGAGAAGAAGATTTTTAAAGATTTTTCCTATATATTTCAATGTAAAACTTGGATTCCCTATTGTGGCCCCACCCTACCCCCGGGGGTCATGATTTGAACAATTTAGATTCTACACTACCCCCGGATTCTTCCACATAAGATTCAGCTTTTCTGGCCCAGTGGTTCTTGAGAAGAAGATTTTTCTTATATATTTCAATGTAAAACTTGGATTCCCTATTGTGGCCCTGCCCTACCCCCCGGGGTCATGATTTTAAAAATTTATAATCTACACTACCCCAGGATGCTTCCATATAAGTTTCAGCTTTTCTGGCCCAGTGGTTCTTGAGAAGAAGATTTTTTAATGACCCCACCCTATTTTTCTCTTTTCTTGATTATCCAGGGATCGACGTTGTCCGATTGCCCGGGACAAGTAAATTCTCAGTTCCGGCAAGTACTTGTCCGATCGGGCAAGTGATTTTTTTTTTTCATACAAATGTTTATATCATTTAGTTTTCATTAATTTGTAAATAGACAATAAATTGAACATTTGATTTCCGCCAGGTACCTGACTGACATCATTTGGAATTCCTTAATAGCGTTTCTAGATTATACCATTCATTTAAAAATCGGGTTCAGTTTTCTGTTTTCTTTCCTGGTAAAATACGCTAGAACCTCCAACAACTTTGTTACCTACTTCGTACTTATTTAGATTATTTATTCACTTACAAATAAGTAACATATGATATATCCTGATCAAATATACATTTCGTAGCAACTATCTTCTTTTAGCGTTGCTTCACAGATATCTCTGAAAATTACAATTCACAAAAAGATCCTACCGAAAATAATTTTTAAAAATGTGATTTTTATTAAAAGGAAACGGAGGATTATTGCTGCATGGCAGTGTGTGTTAAGAGGTTAAATTGACAAGGACAGTGGTATACATTTAATTACAAACGCATATTATTAGTGTTTTTTGATCACATTTTTTTCTTAGCATAATTTTCTTCTTTCCTAATTTTGGGCAACCAAGTTTTGCATTCGGACAAGTCAAAGTTTGAGATCACTTGCCCGAAAGGCAAGTGAATATGAAAGTTAATGTCTATCCCTGTTATCTCCCCTTATATGGGGACCTGGCCCTTTATTTTAACAATTTACACTCCCCTTCACTCAAGGATACTTTGTACCAAGTTTGGTTAAAATTGGCTTAGTGGTTCTTGAGAAGAAGTTGAAAATGTGAAAAGTTTACAGACGAACAGACATACGGACGGACGACAGACAACGGGTGATCAGAAAAGCTCACTTGAGCTTTCAGCTCAGGTGAGCTAAAAATACTTCTACCAGTATATGTATAGTCTTTCAATGTTTTAAAATATGCACTCATTCTTTTACCTGTGACTGTATGGAGAGGGTTTTTTTCTATATCCACTGCCAGGATATTGGTGTTTACAGCCAGATAAAACTCCACATTCTTACCTGTGACTGTGTAGAGAAGGGAGTTTCCCATATCCACTGCCAGGGTATTAGTGTTTACAGCCAGATAATACTCCACATTCTTAACTGTGACTGTGTAGAGAGGGGGGTTTTCCACATCCACTGCCAGGGTATTGATGTTTACAGCCAGATACAAGAGGCCCAAGGGCCTTAACGGTCACCTGAGTATAATACAACAATTTAGAGGATCCATAGAGTATAAAATGAACTGAAAGGTGAAGCTTTGTTGCCCAAAAGCAAGAAAAATAGGGTGATCAGGATCAACAAAATAATTAGTCTAGTATTCATTAACAGTTCATAAATTAGATTCTAATCTGTTCCCCATTTATCACTATCACCATACAGTATATTAAATAGTAAACTGTCAGTGCTTCTGTACTATTTTAATTCCTTGTTAAAATCTCTTACATTGGCTTCTCTTGGTCTTTGATTAACATTTAAAAAGACAAGTTATTTTTGTCTCATTTTATTTATCTATTACTTACAAGTATATCTGATCATTAAAACTATGAAAGTCCTTATGTATTATACAATAAACATTCTTGCATAATTCTCTTATTCCATTAACCTTTCAAGTACATTACTTACAGTGATTAATTATCAAATTAAAGTAAATGGCAAAGGGGAATAACTCCTCTCAGTAGAATACAAATTAATAGAGCCCTGGCCAGGACCAGAGCACTTGACCATATGGTCCAGGTGTTCAAAAATCTGGTAAAAATACTCTTCCTTATTAAAACTTTTACTCTTTTTGCCTCTGATATGCCCAGGTGCAGAGAAGATTTTAAAACAAATAATGCATTTTTATTACAGATTCACTATATTATCAATAGAGCACCCCCCCCCCCCCCCCCAAGCAAGAAACACCAGATCCTCTCACCCTGGGACCAGAAGTTTGCTCATCATAAGTAATCACTTTGTTTATCTGCTTAACACTAAGAGTAGACAGGACTATTTAATAGAATTAATGCATTTTCACTATATTATCAAGAGCCCCACCCTTACACCAGCACATCTGACCCAGGGGTCATGCAATTCACTACTCTGGAAGAAGCACTCTTGCTCAGCATAACTATACACTTAGCTTCTTTGCTTTTTAACCAGGAACAGAAAAGAATATTTTCAAAGAAATTTTGCTTTTTCACTATATAATCAACAGTGCCCCCCCCCCTTTTTTTTTCACCAAAACCCTTGAGCCTGGGGCTATGAATTTCACAATTTTGGTAGAGTCACTCTTGCTTATCATAACTATGTATTTAATTTGTTTAAATAATACCCAGGGGCAGAGAAGAAGATTTTCAAAGAAATAATTCACCTTCACTATAGGATCTATATAGCCCCATCTTAACACCAGAACCTCTGATTACTGGGCCATGAATTTCACAATTTTGGAAGAGGCATCCTTGCTTATCATAACTATGTATTTAATTTGTTTAAATAATACCCAGGAGTAGAGAAGAAGATTTTCAAAGAAATAATGCACTTTCACTATATGATCTATATAGCTCCACCCTAGCACCAGAACCCCTGACCCTGGGGCAAGAATTTCACAATTCTGGAAGAGTCACTCTTGCTTATCATAACTATGTATTTAATTTGTTTAAATAATACCCAGAAGCAGAAAAGAATATTTCCAAAGAAATAATGCACTTTCATATATGATCTATATAGCCCCACTCTAGCACCAGAACCCCTGACCCTGGGGCTATGAATTTCACAATTTTGGTAGAGTCACTCTTGCTTATCATAACTATGTATTTAATTTGTTTAAATAATACCCAGGGGCAGAGAAGAAGATTTTCAAAGAAATAATTCACCTTCACTATAGGATCTATATAGCCCCGCCCTAGCCCAGAACCCCTGACCCTGGGGCTATGAATTTCACAATTTTGGTAGAGTCACCCTTGCTTATCATAACTATGTATTTATTTTGTTTCAATAATACCCAGGAGTAGAGAAGAAGATTTTCAAAGAAATAATGCACTTTCACTATATGATCTATCTAGCCCCGCTCTAGCACCAGAACCCCTGACCCTGGGGCCATGAATTTCACAATTTTGGTAGAGGGCTCAATGCTTATTACAATCATGCCAACAGTTTGACTGCTTGATGTCCAGGAGTAAAGAAGAAGATTTTTAAAGATAGCACTTATTTTGATGGTTTTAGCCCCACCCCTCAGGCCCCAGGGGGGCAGGGACCATGAAATTCACAATTTTTGTACTCTTTCACCCATTGATGCTATATGCCAAAATTGGTTGAAATTGGTTCAGTGGTTCAAGAGAAGAAGCTGAAAATGTTCAAAAGTTTACGACCGACGGACGACGACGGACAAAAACAGATAGCAATAGGTCACCTGAGTGACTCAGGTGACCTAAAAACTCCAAATTCTTACCTGTGACTGTGTGGAGAGGGGGGTTTTCAACATCCACTCCCAGGGTATTGGTGTTTACAGCCAGATAATACTCCACATTCTTACCTGTGACTTGTGGAGAGGAGAGTTTTCTACATCCACTGCCAGAGTATTGGTGTTTACAGCCAGATAAAACATCACATTCTTACCTGTGACTGTGTAGAGAGGGGGTTTTCCACATCCACTGCCAGAGTATTGGTGTTTACAGCCAGATAAAACTCCACATTCTTACCTGTGACTGTGTGGAGAGGGGAGTGTTCCACATCCACTGCCAGGGTATTGGTGTTTACAGCTGGATAATACTCCACATTCTTCCAATTCCTCTCCAGAGCTGGACCCCAGCTGGACTCTGCCTGGCACAGTTTCTTTAGTCTCTGCAAGACATAACAAAATGTGGAGAATCTCACATCCTTTAAAATTCTATTTTTTCCTTATGATAATATTTGTCTTGAAAGAGAGCATTCTCCTAGATAAAAGAAATACTTTACAACATATATGTAGAACTGAATGTTGGCTAGGGCTGTATCAATATATCGATACGCATCGATATTTAAGAATGAATTGTATTGAACAAATAACTTCCAATATGTATCGGACAGGAAGATTTTCTTATAGCTTTGTGAAAAAGTTAGGAATTTCAATCACCAAAGGTTATATTTTCACTGTTATGAATCAAAATTGATCAATAATGATATAATCATTAAAGAGATAGCACATGTAAGATAAATATTACAAAATACATAGGCAACTTTCTTTTAACATATTGATTTCACAGTCGTTAAAAGTTTGAATTTCAAGTGTAATTTGTAAAATATTGTATCGTATCGAATTTTTTTGCTCAATATACAGCCCTATAATGTTGGCATGGAAATATCAATGCTTTAGAATGTATAGTTCTAAAACCTTTTAAAATTGCTCTTCAAGAATAGTCAGCTTAGACTATGGGCCACTTCCAATAAAAATAATTTTTTACCTTGACTAGTCCCCCTTCACTGAGTGCCAGTTTACAGATGATCCACAGAGGAATGGCTAACACAGGAATGCTTGTAATGAAGAACCCCAGAACCTCAGACCAAGGGGGATAACTGTCTGAATTGTACTTCTCTGACAGAGACTTGTATCCAATGCAAGAGAAAATGATGATGAACTGAAATGTATAAATTCACAATGATTATAAGCCTATTTCTCTATCACTTAAAATTTGATAGTTTTATCCAAGAGATCATTCAATTGATTCTATTTCAAATGGACACACTCCAACATATATACACTTACTGTGATAATGATAGGAGAGATGACGCACCAGAGAGCCTTCCACCAGTATCCTACAGACTGACCAATCATACGCTTTATGTCTGTACAGAACTGTCGCACTCCATAAATCCAGCCAATGGCAATACACATAAACACACCATTCACCATGGTGGCAAAGCCTGCTGCATACTCATCAATCAAAGTCAATACATAGATTCCACCCTAAAACATAACCACTGGAGTCAGTCAATTTTTACAGAATAAACAACACTTTGTTATTAAAACTGTTCATTTTCTAGTAAATAAATCACTAATATGTAAAATCTCTTTCTATTTATTTTGGCATACCATCTTCGATATTTTTCCCAACTCTGTAATCTGAACAAATACATCATTCTCTTCTTCTAGACAGTAAATTTAATTTCAAATTTTGGTTCAAAATGACTCCTCAACAATATTAAAATCACCATTTCAAAGAATTTCAACCACTCACCTGTGTGGAAAGAGGTAATCCAAGAAGGAAAAGAACAGAACACACTAAAAACAAAACAACGATTCTCTTTCCACGGAAGACAGATAAGTTTTCGTCCATTATGGCGGTGATTATGGTCTCAATCTGAACAAACTGGGTACTTAGACCAAGCATAATGATCATTAGGAAGAATAAGACGGACCACAGAGGAGCTATAGGAAAGTAGGACATGGCAGCAGGATTGACTATAAAGGTTAGCCCTATTCCTGAAAGAGAAAGAATTACACATTACTACAAGTACATTCCTTGGATTGTATTTTTTTTTTTGGCCAGAAAACAAAGACATTTTTTTTTCAATTCTTTTTCTGTATACAAGTTAATTATTTAAATATTTATAATTATAATTAGGGAAGAAAAGCTTGGTTATACCTGAAGTAATGACCTTTTCTATATCCGTGTCTAATTCGTTGCTAAGGACACCCATCATGGCGAACACAGAAAAACCTGCTAACATACTCATAAGTGTATCACCCAAACACACCAATATTGCATCACTGTAAAATAAAAGAAAAAAAAACCATTTTAACAAAAATTCATTCAAATAACTGTGAGCTAAATGAAAACCATTTTAATTAACTTAATCCAAATGACAGCCTATACAAATAGCCTTTACTTGTATCTTGATTTCAATTTAACTTGAATTCTGTTTTGCTGCTTTATTACTTATGTAAAATAAACATAAATCTTATGCAAATTTTGTGTAATTATAACTGACCTGTAAATATTATTATGGAATTTATTGTAACTAGAGAGAGTAGTAAGTCCTCCCATGCAGACAGACAGACTGAAGAAGACCTGCACTGCTGCATCGCCCCAAACACTGGGTTCCTGAAGCTTCTCCCACTTGGGGGCAACATAAAATTTAATACCCGTCATGTTCCCCTCCATGGTCAAGGCTCGTACAAGTAATGTCAGCATGATCAGGAATGGAAAAATCACAACCAGGTAAGCTACCTACCATGGAAAAATGGCATCATTAAGTATCTGATGGGAAAATAGCAATTCTAATCAATATGTTAAGTGGAAAGGAATAAGATGCATCAAATAGTAAATTGTACAAGGGGGTGTACTACTGGATATGGTTTTGATGAAAATCTTTACAAACTGTCATGAACCCCAGGACCAGAGAACATTATTAAAGAATTAATGCATTTTCAATATATGATCTATAGAGCCCCGCCCTAACACCAAAACCCCGACCCATGGCCATGAATTTCACAATTTTTGGAAGAGGCACTATTGCTCATCATAAACATCCACTTAATATTTACTCTAAATAACAAGGAGCAGAGAATTACAAAATCTACAATATTACCTTAATTAATTAAAAAAATTCCATAGATTTCAATCATAATATTTCATATGTATAAGTCTTGCAAAATTTAGGCAAAAAGGAAACTCATGCCATTGGGTTAGTCCATATATTCTTAAACTCAATTGCAATGCAATATAAACATTTACCCCATTATCCATTTAAAAAACATGGAATAAAATATTAGATTAAAAAAATTCAACAAGGAAAATATCATTAGTAACATGTAACACATGCATGAAAGTGGGAGAAAAAAAAAAGAATATATGTATACCTTTGACACTATTTTCTACAAGGAAATATAAAGTGTTTCCTATCAAATTGCTATCCCCGCATTACAAGTTTAGTGTCACAAACAAGAAACTCAATGTACAATACATTAGTGCCCTTCAACTGGATCTTATCCAGCTGAACTTGGATCAAACAATAGCATCAACATATATAAGGGAGAAAGTTGGGGGTGGGTGGAGGGATTTCAAATCAGAGGGAGGATTAAATAGTTTTGAGGATACTCTCTATACAAAAGGAAAGTTTACAGACAGCTACAGGTATACCAGAGGTGTTTACCTCTTTCTGTAGTTGTCAGTAATGTAAATGGTTTTTCTCCGTGATTTGTACTTTTTGTCCATAATCTTGTATGTTTGCAAATACCCTGGCTAAATTTTGCTATTTAAATGTGATATTTCTATAGACATTATAATTTACAATGATGTTCTCTTCTGCTTCCTCAATGTGAAACATACATTGATGACAACATGGTATATAAAAGAAATATCTTTGAGGCATTTGTGTGAATTCTTCTTATTGCTAAAGCATTTATACAACATGGAAATAATAAAATTTGTAGCATTTCTGGGGGAAAATCTGTAAATCCAAGACAAATACAGAATTTCCATAATAGTTAACTGTGAATTCTGCTATACATTTAGGTTTGGTGCTTTCAGTATACTAAAATATATCATTTGATTAATTAACCAATATGTCTCTAAGAACTCTGACACTTTTGAACCAATCACAACTGACCTTCCCTGAAGTACGGACTCCCTTGATGAGGCAGATGAACACAATGACCCAGCATAGCAGCAGACAAAGAGCCAGCTCATACTGCACGCTGCCAAGCTCGTTCATGCTCCCAGATCGCTTCAAAACCTTATTGCTGGAAATGTCAAGAAGCAACAATGGAGTCTCTTAGACAATACATGTACTAATTTTTATAAGAATTAGATGTGTTTTTGACAATGCCAATAACCAAAATCTTATTATACTTTCAGTCCAAAATATAATATTGCAAAATTGAATATATATGGAATTATGGTACTTGAGGCCTTTACATCATTATCTTGACGAAAATCAAAGCCAGTCTATTTCACATGACTCAATAGTTATAACCAGCTTGACACCTGTGACACCCAGACAAGCAGACAAAAAATATTATTTGACCTTCATCATTCGGTGCAATCATTTATTTGTTCAAAAGAAGAAAACTTTCTGCAAGAGCAAGGACTCATCATGGAATATCCCTCTGATAAAGGATATAACGCACAATAATTTTTCACGATTTTTAGCCGATTTCCATCTTTTTTGGGGGGGGGGGGGTGTTAAAACATTTTTCTTTGTAAAAAATAATGGAAATCTTCAATGAACAAAAGTAGAACTTTTCTAATAGAACTAATACCCTAGTGGGACAACAAAAGAAGGGGCTTACTTTAAATACATAAAAAAAGAACTCTGTCATCTTGCTAAAAAATTGAATTACAAATTCCTTATAATGACATGATCAAATAAAATTAACAAATGAAATCAACCCTTAAAATTTTCCTAATTTTATTTTCCCTCTCAAAATTAAGGTATTTTTACAATTTTGCTGATGACCCACCTAGAATTGGGTCAAGAAAAGGAGTCAAAGAGTGAAAGTACTATCATAAAGTTTAAATTCAGACAGACAATTCATAATAAACCCTGGACAAAGACCCTTGAGGACTGAAATAATTCTTGAAGTGCCCCCCAATCCCTCCTTGACTTCAGATATTTGACTTTTGACCGCTCCATTTATGTAATTTCTAGTATTATAATGACCTTGGGTTATTGCTGATTAAGGGAGTTTCCAAAACCCCTCCCTGTTACATGGGAAAACTAGTACTTCCTTTCGGCATTAAGTGTTAAACATTTCTCTTTCATATAATATGTCAGTCTTCAAACTGCTCTCGACTTCACATTGGCTGATCAATATATTAAAAAATTTTATACTGCAAATCTTCCTTAGGAACTTTACTTTGAATGAGTTAGCCTCTAAAGTTTAAAATTTTCTTACTGTGATCAAATTTTCAAATTTTGTGCACTTGGTGCAAATCAGTTTTTATACAAGGACTTCATATGAATGTATCTGAACAAATTTTTTCCAGGATATTTCTAACAATGCATACACAATTGGCAATATTGCCACTGAATGTCAAAACCATGCACAGAAGAAAAACAAATACCATTTTGAATCACTTTCATCTATGAAAATCATAGCTTTTTATAATAGCATGATGTTTTAATCAAAATACACCTTTGTTTGGGCATGTAGATAGAATTAAGACCAATAAAAACAAGATTTAATTTCTTCAGTTGAAGCTGTGATCTTTTTTCATTAGTCTGTTTCATAAAATGAAATACTAGTAACCAAGACCAAAGTATCAAAATGCATAACCCTGTTTTTTCCTTCAGTGCCATGGAAAAAAGCTCTTAAACAAAGAATAAATAAGGGACAACACACAACTACTTAATATTATTTAAAATGTGAATATTCCAGTATTACAAAAGAGTTGAGAAAAAGAGGAAAATAGTGACTTACTAGAAATATTCCTCACTGGGGCTGGTCAGTTTACGAGAGTTGATCCAGGAGGAATTGAGGAAGATCTCGTCTCCGACTTTGTCCCTCAGTTCACCGATACAGGAGACGACAGGATCAGAGATCCTGGTGGACAGATTTGTATCTGAACAGTTCAGTAATGTCTCTACACAAGAGATGTTCCTCACGACAGGTTCATAGAGATAGGATATGTTCAACAAGGAGCAATTTGTGATTTCATACTTGTTCAAACTGCATGCTGTAAGAAAAAAAATATAACTATTTATCTTGACAACAGAATAATTCACACTAATTAATAAATTTATGAAGAAAAACTGTCTCATTTGTAGAGAACCTCCTCAAACATTTCATACAAAAACACCAGATGGTCCTGGATTTAATTAACCTACAGTTGAACTTCAGTATCTCGAACACCACTGAGTTAAAGAACATGGCTATGTTAAGAACACCACTGAGTTAAAGAACATGGCTATGTTAAGAGTCTATGCTTACAACCACAGTTCAAGTCCAAGTTCCAACTTCATTAACTCTGACACTTGGATATCTCAGTTTTTATCTCAATCTCGCTGAGTTTGAGATATTAGGATTTAACTGTACTTACTGTCCTGATTCCATGCATTGTTACAGGTTAGCCAAGGAAGGGTAGCCATCATGGAGGAGAACAGATAATGGAAGGCCCAGGCATTCACCATGTTGTAGTAGATCCCCACCAGTGTGGAGGCTAACACCATTGATATTCCAATACCTAAATATCAAAGGTAAACTAAAATAAAGTAAAACTTTTTTACATCAAACAAGGTTACAATGAAAACCCAGCTATAATGAAGTTTTACCAGAAGTCTCTGATGAGACTGTAGCTCTACTGGTTGTGCTTATAAAGGAGGATAAAAGTAGCACTTGGGACTTGAAACTTTGCAAAAGCAATAAATAGAATAATGATCCTTGGTTTAGTCTCTTTTTGTGGGAGGATTTATTGCAATCAGACTAAAACTGTAGGAGGGAGTAGCCTTTTAGACCAATTTTACAGAAATTCAAATTTAAGTAACCATGGCAACATCATTCAACAAAATCAAAAAAGCAATAACGACAGTTATGTATCTCAGTGTAGTCTACTTGTATGCCAAGTTATACTGAAATCAGACAAAAAGTGTAGGAGGAGGAGCATTTTGAAAGTATTTCACAGAAATTTCTATTTTTAGTAACCATGGCAACACTGTTCATCGAAATCAAAAACTGGTTTAGAGAATTATGTACAGTCAAACTTGTCATAGCAGTCACCTTTATCCAGCGGTCACCTGTCCTATGCGGTCATTTTATTTCCTCCCAATGAATTTTCCTATATAATGTAACTCTATTAAGCGGTCACCTGCGTAACGTGGTCAGCGGTAATCAAATTTCATGTAGAATCGCCGTTTTACCCCGTATATAGCGGCCATTTTGTCCAATCATGTGACCAGATCTAGAGCCTGGTGACTCCCAATTACTGTCACTAATGTAAATAATTAGTCTAGTGTGGCGAAAAAAATTGGCCTAATTAAAACCATTTAAAATATTGGATAATTTATTTATTCTTTTAACAAAAGTCAAACAAGGGTGCTAATCAATGAAATAGTTATCAGGAAAACGAACTTAGCAGAATCTTAGATTATAGAATTGGAATCTGATTTAAAAAATTCTGAGTGATATTTTAAAAAAGAAATGCATTCTTATTTATCTATTTATGGATACACAATAGTAGGTGTTTCCTAATTATTAGTTCACGTTTGGCATGCCCAACTCCGATAGGTGTTACTGTGTAAACACATGGCAGGCGGTTTTTAACACCTACATGTAGGAAATGTATTATTTGTAGAAACCCTAATTTAAAACTGTTTTGTGTATACAATGTGTCCTCACAGATTATCTCGTGATTTTCACCTAGATGTAAGACGACCGTCAGGATTAGTCACGCTTCACTGTTCACAACACCTGTGAATTTGATATAAATTTGTATTGTGCACTGCTTGGTTCAACTGAGAGTACATATGACATGTCTGTTTATTATGCAATGATTTATGTACAGGTAACTCGAAGTTCTTGATCGCTCGAAGTGAGTCTCCGGTCCCAAATTTTTTCCCTATATAACTAAGCAAATTTACTCTTGATTTCTCGAACTCTTGATCTCTCGAAACACTTGATCCCTCGAAGTCAAAATGCAGTCCCGCTATACATATTCTATTGAAATTTACCCTCGATACCTCGAAGTGGCTTTGTGTATACAAAGTTACATAATTAGCAACTTTACCTGGACATTTAATGGCCCCAGGCAGAAGACGCGGGTCTCGTGAAACGGGATGTTTATTCAGGTGACACTTATACTGCAAGGTGATAATAGATTTATAATTAATCTTATGTTGCCTATATGCTATTAAAATAATTATCATTGACTGTATTTACGATAATTTAGAAAAGCAGTGTCACTGAGAAATTGTAATTGCAGATTACAAGACGAAACACTAAATAAATTTTATTTTTATTTCGAATCAGTGTCAAAGTTTAA
The DNA here is from genome assembly GCF_033153115.1 of Saccostrea echinata. NCBI lineage: Eukaryota > Metazoa > Mollusca > Bivalvia > Ostreida > Ostreidae > Saccostrea > Saccostrea echinata. The sequence goes on along the minus strand of NW_026889774.1, from coordinate 4,477,356 downwards.
TGAAATATGAAAATTCAGAAACAGCCTCACTGTCAATATCAAGACTATCGTTGGACAAATACTTACAGAACTTCGTTCAATGCACATGTTTGGAAAAGTCACAATGTACTATGTATCACGCGACGCTGGTAAAATGTTGTTTTCATATAACGAATGGGTGACGAATGCGTGGTATGATGTCCGTTTGATAAAGAATGAAAAACTAAACATGAACTGACGATGTACATTTTTTGCTTTACTCAGTTTAATAAATACTCATCTAAAATACGAAAACATATCGTTGTTTAAAAAAAACACGTGTTAAAGGTTAGCACTGCATGAAAATCATTACATTTGGTAAGACTAAATTTAAAACCTGTCAAACAAAACCGGAAAATTCCGGACTCTTGAAAACTCGAACTCTTGATTTCTCGAAGTTTTTCCTCGGTCCCGCGGACTTCGAGGTATCGAGAGTTACCTGTATTTTTAAACATACAATTGTTAAGTTTAATACGTAACTAAACTTGTTTTTTTAGATGCAGTTTAGATGAAAATACATCATATTTAATTCATGACATACATGATAATTTCTTAAAATAATAGAAAGTTTTGTAGTTGTTTGGATGGAGGATAATGCAATGCCCTATTAGACTCAATATAATTTTGTTGGAGTCATCAAATTTAGCTTGAAGTTAATCTTGAGACGTACTATTTAAAATTTATAAAAAAAAATGTTAGTGAGACCACTGATGTCTTATAAACATCTTTCTTTAATATTCTATTATGTAGTATTGTAAAACAGAACTTACATAAATTGGAAAAGAATTTTTCTTGAAAAAGATGAACCTCGATTCAAATGTCACCTCTCTATAAAGGTCACTTTTAATGATTCCCAAAGGTGACTGCTTAATACAGGTTTGACTGTATCTAAGTGTAGTCTACTTGTGTGCCAAGTTATACTGAAATTAGACCAAAGCTGTAGGAGGAATAGCATTTTGAAAGTATTTCCAAGAAATCTCTATTTTTAGCAACCATGGCAACATCGTTCATTGAAATCAAAAACCGATATATAGAATTATGTATCTTAGTCTAGTTTACTTGTGTGCCAAGTTTTACTGAAATCAAATAAAAATTGTAGGAGGAGTAGCGTTTTGAAAGTTTTTCACAGAAATTTCTATTTTTAGTAACCATAGCAACACCATTCATTGAAATCAAAATCCGATGTATAGAATTATGTATCTTAGTGTAGTCTACTTATGTGCCAGTTATATTGAAATCAGATCAAAACTGTAGGAGGAGTAGCGTTTTGAAAAATTGTTTAAAGACGGACAGACAGCTAGACAGACGGACGACGGACACCTTACTATCGCATAAGCTCTTCTGGTCTCTGACCAGTAGAGCTAAAAATACTAGAATAATAACAACTTAAGAAGCTTTGAAACAACAAGAGGTCCTTGGGCCAAATTCTCACCTGAGCAAATTGGATAGGAAAAAGCAGACATCAGTTTAGTATTGAAAAGTGTAAGGGGGGGGCATAAATTTACACTACCTCAGGATGCTTCCATATCAATTTTATTAACTAATCATGGCTTTGCTGTTTTTGAGCAGAAGAATTTTAAAGAGATTTTTCTTCTAGGTTTTCCTATGTAAAACTCTGATTGCTCATTGTGACCCCACCCTACCCACCCTAAATTCGAACAAATTTGAATCTACAATACCAGAGGATGCTTCTATAATAATATGACTAATCATGTCTTTGCTGTTCTGGAGCAGAAGGTTTTTTTAAGATGATTTCTATAGATTCTTATGTAAAACTTTGACCCTCTGTTGTCCCCCCAATCCGGGGGGGGGGGGGGGGGGGGGGGGGCAATACCTAAGGTTGCTTCTGTATAAATATGACTTATAATGGCTTAATTGTTCTTGAGAAGATTTTAAAGATATTTCCCATGTAACGTGTATGATCAGGTTCTTCCAAGGAATATATATATTTTATAGGTTTTCCTTTTACTCTGTCCAAGTTAATTATTGGAATGATTATTAAGACTGCTCTTTCTAAGGGTAAATCACATAGTACTAAATTTTTTCTCTTATCTAGAGACCAGCACCATGTTTCTCCCCTAGGTTCCTACTGATAGATAAGAACTGGGTGTCTCAATCTTCTTCAGATTTACTACACCCAAAACTTAGCATCAATTCCCTAGAATACTTGCCACTGGTGTTCATAACTTTTATACCTTTATTTTACTCTAACTTTTAATTTCTTTATTGTTGATTCAATGCCCAACTTCTGCTAGCTTCTGAATGCCTGACTTTCCAAAGCTTTGTCTTATATATCCTTTGACTAGTCTATTCCAAGGGTTGTCAGGTCATTCCACTAGTTGAAGTCTTCAATGCGTTTTATGCAAATGCCCCTTAATCATTACACCTGTATATTCCTAGGTAAAACTTTGGACCCCTGTTGTGTCTGCGCCCAACCCCCAGGGGTCATAATTTGAACAAACTTAAATCTACACTACATGAGGATACTTCTACATTAATATGACCAATAATGGCTTAGATGTTCTTGAGAAGAAGATTTTAAAAGATATTTCCTATACATTTCTATGGTAAACTTTGACCCCCTGTTGTGGCCCTGCCCTAGCCCCAGAGGTCTCGATTGGAACAAACTTGAATCTACACTACCTGTCGATACTTCTATAATAATATAACTTATCATGGCTTTGCTGTTTTCGAGAAGATTTTTAAAGACATTTCCTATATATTTTCTGAATATTCCTAGGTAAAACTTCGACCCCCTCTTGTGGCCACGCCCTATCCCGGTGGTTATGATATGAACAAACTTGAATCTAGAGTATGTTATGATGTTTTCACATAAGTTTCATCTTTTCTTGCCCAGTGGTTCTTGAGAAGAAGATTTATAAAAGATGCAACCAAATTTTAACAAATTCTTAATTATCTCCCCTTGAAAGAGGGTGTGGCACTTCCTGTGAAAAAATGTAAATCCCCTTCACCCAAGTATGCTTTGTGGTTTTTGAAAACAAGATGTGAAGTTTATGGATGACAAACGACAGATGACAGATGGATGCTGGATACCCTTTGATCAGAAAAGCTCACTTGAGCCTTTGACTCTGGTGAGCTAGTAACACGAGGGTGACAATTATCTAATGGAAATGAAATGGATAGCAAAGTTAACATCACCTGAACGATTCAAAAAGATTGATTTCAAAATTAATACTTCAGTATATAACAGATTACTCCTGGGAAATGTAGAACAATTCACTCAAAAAATATTTCTATTTAATCTCCTTTTTCATCTTCTTAATCTCTTTTGTCATCTTGGTAAATAGAAAAGTCTTGGATATTTCCCTTAAGTATCACTTGTAAATCCCATCTGAAATGTTTCCAGCTATTTAGCACAATGGAAAGTGTACAGATAGACTGAAAGTTTAAACTGACTTGTAAAAATGGCTCAAAGTAACCATATCTAAAGTCAACAGGATTAGGTCAAACTTGGTGTGTGACATGTTAATTAGGAATACCTATGACAATTAAACACTTTAAATGTATGTTTTTCTCAAGAACTGAAGTTTAGCATTGAGAAATCCATGTTTAGATTTATCATTAATGTACAAGACGTTTATTATGAAAGAAGGGGCTACTAATATTGTGAAATTAATAAGTTTCTTAGAAATATTTTACAATTTTAAGCAGACACCTACTTAATAGTGTTATAAGATATGGTAATAGTAAAGAAGAAAATTGATTGCATTGATAAGCTACCTTTATGACCTGAATTTCTCCAAGACTCTCAGGAGGAAACTAATGTGTGTCATTGATGTTTTATGGCCAAATTGCTTTTTGCTTGATTAAATTGATTGCCTTTAAAGGTTATTTGGCCGACATCTTTTAGGTGATACATCTTAAGTAGCTATAAATCTGTCTGTTAGTATATCTGAAGATCTTACCAATTGTTCTAGGTCAAGATTTTGGCAATACATAACATATATTGATTCAACATTAAAGGATTTTTTAATACTCTAACATATTTACATTATGGATACCATGTGAAACAGAACTTTCCCCCCAAAATGTTTCATCAGCACAGAATGTCAGACTTATGTAATCTAAAGCTATTTAAAAAAAAATCTCCATTGGCAAACTGTGTTCAACGGTAAATAAATACTCAGATAAGTGAATAAATTCAAATAGAACTGTTCTTTTAGGACAAATGACTAATGTGGGATATACTCAAGAAAAGGCATACATGTACTTGGTTACATTGCTTGTGAATGAACTTTGAAATCTTACATAATTTATAGGCTTAAACCTTTTTGAAACATAATTGGTTTAAGGATGTAACACCTCCTCTGGTTATTAATGTCAAGTACGAAAGTATGATTCTCCACAATTCCAGCAGTAAAAGGTTATATGCCCTTAAAAGATTTCAACTTCTGAGCCCTATGAGCTTGACTTTGTAAAAACCACCATGGTTAAGAACCATGACAGGAATCTTAATTAGCCCAAGCTGTCTTTGTGATAAATACCACCTCCTGATGCTTCTCTTGTATACATAAAGTCTCATATAATTCTGAACCCTTCAGAATGTTACACTTCCAAACCATTTGATCTTGTCTGAATGACATACTCTATGACCAACCCTTAGGCAAAGTAATATGATCTTCTTATGTTCTTCTATTATCTACGGTATAGGGACAAGGATTTAGCACTTCTAACCCAGTGACACTAATAGTAATATAACAGGTTCATACTCTCTGGTCACAGCATCCTCTGTCAAGCATATACTGTGAACTCCTTTATTTTCGTGGGGTCATATTTTCGTTGTATGAAGAAAAATTACAATTACTGGTTCAAGAGGATTTGATTTTGGCGTTAAAGGAGAAACATCATATTGCAGTATAAAATTCTAACATTTTATGAGAGATATGAATGTGTGAGTCTCTTCATACCACAAATACAACAAAAATAAATCCCCTAAGAAAATTAGTGATTTCTCAGTAACCTTCTAGTCCACTTTGTATGAACTCGGAAGCTTGTACTCAAAATTGTGACCAGTTAATATTCATTTAACATTTCTGTAAAGGTGACCTTGCTTAAATACTTTAGACTATAGAGTCAAGTTGTTCTATAAGTTCTTGGTTTCATTTATCTATATGCACAAGAATTTAGCTGTCATATATGTAATATATATAAATGAAACCATTATAATGCATACATTTCAATCAAATTTGACACATTAATCTGAAAATACTAAGTGCACATTTTAAAATCTTAAGGTAATTATTATTTCTATGAAGTTAAAAAAATATTGTATAGATTTAAATATCTCTGGACAAATAATACATACAAAAAGAGAGACAGACAAAGTGATTCTAATATAATCCCTTCTCCTCCCTCACCACCAAAATTAGAGGGGGACAATAAAAACAAGAAGACATTGCAAGCTTTCAATATAAGATTCCCATTGACCTTTAAAGATGGGAACAGCTCTCCACACAGTGACTGGTCCCAGACTGGCATACTGTCCAAAGGCCAGCTCCATATACACCAGTGGGATCCCACAGAATATCAACATTATGGTGTAGGGAATAAAGAATGCACCTGAAAAAGATGTCGCAACTTGAACTCATGACTCAGAAACTGTTCTGGCAGAGTTGTATGCCTGACTTCTACATGACAGTAGCAGACTGAGGTACACATGTATGCTCAGCACTATGTTTAAAACAGGAATTTCACTTTGTTCTTTTAAAGACAGAGACTCTTGAATTTCAATGTTTCTTATGATGTCATATATGACACCATAAGGTTAGAGAAATTATGATATAAAATTGTTTCAACTTTTGAATAATATACAGTTGAACCTCGGTATCTCAACACTGATATCTCAAATACCATGCCATGGATATGTCGAAGTGATTTGGAAGTCGTAACCTCTTATTTTTTAAAAGTATTTTACCCTTTTTGATATCTTGAATCATTGGATATCTTGAAGTTTTTCTTGGTCCCATCGAATTTGAGATAAAGAGGTTTGACTGTATATTATTTTTTTTAAATTGGATGAAAATTAAACATTTAACATGAAATTGTAATGGGAATGGTGTTATGAAACATCCAATATTTGTATTAAGGGTTTTTTTTTGTATTTCAATCTTTTTAATTTGTCCTCCATTCTTCAAGATCAGTTTTATGGGAACATTAGGTTGATTTCTGCAATACCAAGATTGAACTACAGTTTATTCCCATTTTTATAAATGAAGATTTGTGTTCAAAAAATCTTTCTTTTATAAATCAATTCTCATCCAAAGTGACTTCCCACATTATTGGTATCCTTCATAGTTTACCTACCTCCACCATTTCTGAACACAAGATATGGAAACCTCCAGACATTTCCTAACCCAACTACATAACCCAGACAGGACAGGACAAAGTCCATCCGACTGCTCCAGTTGCCACGGTGATTCGTATCATCCTCGTCCTCACTCTCTCCGTTGTCCACAGCCATCAGATCTGTCAGGTAACCACCACTCATCTCTGGGTCTTCATCCGGATTAACCTGAATTTATTTATATAGTTTTCTTTTATCTGGATCAATCTGGATTGAAATTCTAAAACCTACTTTTCACATTATTTCATTTATCATCATGCTATAAGAAATCGTAAATATATCACACATCTTTAAGAAAGTTATTAAATAAATATTTCATAGTCATCAAGTTCAAATGCATGCACTTTTTTTTGTATATAAACAATCTGTTCTTAAAATCCTCTTCACAAATATATAAATGTTAAACATTTCATGACCCTGATTCAAGGACTTGAATCTAACAACAAAAAAATATGAATCCTTTATTTAAAAATTTGGTTTAAAATAAATCTCTGTTCAATCAATTCTTGTTATCACATTAATAAGCAAATTAAAAATGAGCTTGTTTAACCCATTGTCAGATTTAATGTACATGCAATTAATGTTTTTGTTTGCTCTACGCATCCCACTTTACGAATAAACCTGCAACTTTAGTCTTTTCATGGAAAACAAAATAAACATTTACTTTTCACTGATTAAAATATTAAAACCCCTAAAGGGAAAACACAATTATCTTTCTCATAATAGTGTACAGTGTTTCAGTTTCTGCTAAGCTCTTGTCAACAAAGATCCTTGCATCAAATGAACAGACTTAAACCCTAGCTTTTATTAATTATTTAGTTGACAGTTGGAACTCGATCTACAAAATAATCAATTTCACAGATATAAGGTGTTAGAGAAATATTATAGCTATGTAGCTTTAAACTCTTACATTACACTTGCGTGTTCGATCACTAACAGAAAATCATAATACGAAAAGTGCATGTACTTGTCTTTGTGAAGTTCTTATGAGATTAAGGGTATAACCCCTTAACTTAAATGGAAATATGGTATAAGGATGCTTTCAATGTGTAAACTTGAGTTTTTCTCATTTTTCAATAAAAGGCCAATGTTCTGCACAATTCTTCAATCAACTTTACATGAGGACATTTACATAATTGTTTGATATTTGTTAATTGCTTAGTTTTCTAGGAAAGAATTTTTAACAATTTGTATACAATGCCTTTATTGTACAATATACTGTATACACTGAAACACAAAAGAAATTTTAGGGGGAAAATTATATACAGGTTATAACTTTGTACTTAAAAAAGTTAGGTTGAAAGATAACATTCAATAATGAATACAGTAAGGTAAAAAGTAAATTTACAAACATCAGATATTTGAATTTAAATGTTGAATGTTATCTTTAACCTTAACAAGAATAGATATGGGTTACCCCATATCCAAGATATTCGGCTTTTAATTTATTCGAATTTTCATTGTGCTCAGATGATTTCTAATTAAAAAAAAACTATTTACTGATAAAACGTCAGAGATACTCAAGCTGTAGAAAGTCAACTATACAATGGCCATAAATATCCTAAAATGACATAATATTTAGGCTACTGAGTTTCAACATCTTTTGTTGAATAAAATATGCATGTACTAAGGAAACTACAAGTACATATATAACGTTACATGCGTGTAGTGACTTTTATTATCACAACGTTGCAGATGCCTAAAAAATACAGGTAACTCTCGATACCTCGAAGTCCGCGGGACCGAGGAAAAACTTCGAGAGATCAAGAGTTCGAGTTTTCAAGAGTCCGGAATTTTCCGGGTTTGTAGACTGGTTTTAAAATTAGTCTTACCGGATGTAACGATTTTCATGCAGTCTCAACCTTTTTACATGTGGCTTTTATAAAACAACTATATTTTTTCGTAATTTAGATGAATATTTCATTAAACTGAGTAAAGCAAAAAATGTATATCGTCATTTCATGTATATTTATTTATTCTTTGTAATACAGACATCATACTACGCATTTGTTACACGAAAACTACATTTTACAGCGTCGTACACGTATAAAGCATGGACTATTCCAAACATGATCACTGAACGCAGTTTTTTAAGTATTTGTCCGATAATAGTTGTCATATTGACATTGAAGCTGTTTCTGCTTTTTCATATTTCATTTAACTTTGACACTGACTTGAAATAAAAATTAAATTAGTGTTTCGTCTTTTAATCAATTACTACTTTTCACTGACACTGCGTCTCTCAATTATCGTAAGACAGTCGATGATAATTATTTTAATAGCATATAGGCAAAATATGGTTCATTATAAATCAATTATCACCTTGCAGCATAAGTGTCACCTGAATAAACATCCCGTTCCTCGAGACCCGCGTCTTCTTCCTTGGGTCATTTAAATGTCCAGGTATAGGTGCTAATTATATAACCTTGTATACACATAGCCACTTCGAGGTATCGAGGGTAAATTCTAATAGAATATGCATAGAGGGACTGCATTTTGACTTCGAGGGATCAAGGGTTTCGAGAGATCAAGAGTTCGAGAAATCAAGAGTAAATTTGCTTAGTTATATAGGGGGAAAAATCGGGACCGGAGACTCACTTCGAGCGATCAAGAACTTCGAGAGATCGAAGTTCGAGCCATCAAGAGTTACCTGTAGTTTTAATTTCACATAGAACATAGACTAAATATAATTAACTGTATAATTTTAAAGATGTATTTATCAGCTCACTCATTTTCAGGAATATTTAATCCAAATAGCATGTTACAGGCCTGTAGCAACGTTTTCAAAGTGAAGGGGGGGGGGGGGGGGGAGGGGCTCCAAAAAAATCCAGCGTACTATGGGCCTGTGCTACATGTGTACCATCTAACTTTCCAATGATAGAATCTTCTGTAAAAATTCGAGACAAGTCCAAGCAAAGATCAAAGATAGCCCAATTTTTTAAAGAGCAAAACTATAGATCTATCAAGGATAGTTTTAATTTATTTTTTTAATTTTGTGCTATTAAAGTACTATAACTCAAAGTATAGGCAGATGTTAAAAATGGGTCAACAAGAGTAATCAATGAACTCGTCTAGAGATGCATTGACGGCCGTTGTTAAACGCAAAGGAAAACGCAAGATCGGTTGGGGGCTGTGAACATTCCTTCGTCATGGAATAAAATCCGACATTTAACACTTAATATAGATTTTGAATATAGAGACGTTTTGAATATAAACTTCATTTTTATTTCTAGAAATGTTTTTAATTACAAAAATAGTATATTTTCGTGTTTTTAAACTGAGTAGATCAATGACCTAGCATCGTTTTAGATAACTCAGTCCCTCTAACCCAGTCTAGGGCTTGAATAAAAAAAACTGCACTTGTTATGAAACTGGTGTTTAGTTCTTCTTCATGTCCGTAGCAAATATTGATACCCAGTCTACATGATCTAAGCGTCTCTAGCGAACGGTGCACATACCTGTGCTTGCAAGACCAAATAGACTAGGTTTACACACGTGCGAAGATCCTTTCCGACGAGCTCGGCAAATCACGTTGCTTTGCCGAGAAGTTACGATTGCAGGTGTTTAACCACAATAACCATTCTATTATTTAAAAAAAAAGAGAAGAAAAAACACACAGTTAATGATTAACATTCTCACTCAAAAGAAAATATACGGCAATTAACGAACAATAATCATGACAGTTATATAATTGGTGAAAAGATTTATCACTATCAATCGAAGGATGACCTATATATTTTCGAGAAAAAGACTGAGGAGGCAGAGAGCGTAGGAATATGAAAACTTTTTATTTTCTTTTCTGGGGAAAAGTGATTTTCTTAAAATCGTTTTGCGTTAATTTTGTTTTCTTTAACGTATTAGATATACATCATTATTCTTAACATTTGTTGTAATGTTGTATCTACTGATCATGAATGGAACTATTTTCTTCGGAGCAATTGTGTGAAGAGTACCTGACTTTAGTAATATATCTTGAATAGATAATATGCACTGATCGAATATATTAAAAAGTAACACATAACTCTTAATAATCCCCCCTTCCAACCATTCAATTACAGCGTGCTAGTCCGCCATGTACAACAGTTGCAGCTCGATTTCTACGATGCATTAGGTTTATCAATCTCTTGCTCTGAGTGAAAGAAATATTCATAAGCATTTTTAAGTGCCTGTTTTTCAGATAAGGTCGAATTTTCTCAAACCTGGCGTAGTGTAGTAAACCTTGGACTTCCGGTCAAAGAACTGTCATTCATGCTTATGAAACGCATGAACCTGATGAGTCGTTATGTAGTGCATATTTGCATCTGCAACTCTCCTTTACCTTTATTTTGAGAATTTCCAGCAAGAGCAATGAAAATGCATGCTTTCAGTCATTTTGAGGAAATATTGGCATCACATCAGGAAAAGAAAGAAGGATTTTTTTTTTCAGAATATTAGTGCAATACTTATGATTAACAGCTACAAACCCTTGAGAACCCAAATTATTTATTAAACATGCATTTTTTGATTTCTGTTAAGAGGGCTTAAAATCAACTTCCGGTAATGGAATGAAAATCATTCAACAGTTAAATTACTGATTTGGCAAAGTTGAAGATGCCCTAACTTTTTAAAGTACAAAGTTATAACTTGTATATAATTTTCCCCCTAAAATTAGGATGTTGCATTTCTTTTGTGTTTCAGTACCCATTTATAAAGCATCAAAAACAGCTCCACTGTTTATATGCCAAAGTAATATATACCCTCATAGCCCCAACCTCCCAAATAAAAGACATTCATTTTTATCTTTAAAACATTAAAACATACTTAGGCTAGGGGTTCAAACTATGAACAATCTATCTATACTAACTTAGAGAGTATTTAATTTGGACACCAGCTAGTAGCACTGTATACTTCTGAGCCAGATGGCTTTTCAAGGTTGTTTTTTAAGTACACATATAGCCTCATTACAATGTACTGGACTGTAGGACATGGTTTGAATAAAAATGAATCTATATACATGATGATACCTGCATGTCACTTGACAACAAGTAGTTTTTAATTTAAAAATTATTTTAATTTAAATTTTAAAATTTAAAAAGATATGAAATCTATCTATCTATCTATCTATCTATCTATCTATCTATCTATCCAGGTGAAACTTTTGACTTCTTTCATGGTTTTGTCAATTACCGACACTGAGGCCACAATTTGAATGAATTTGAAAATTCACTATATAAGGTCAAGCTTCCATGATACAAGTTTGTCATCTCTGGTATTTTCTCTTAATGGATAAAGACTTTTAAATGACCCATCTTATTTAATGAAATACTTTTTTCTTTCGAAAAGGGTATAGTCCTTCATTTGAAAATAAATCTGAATCCCCATCACCCTACTGATGATTTGCCACTTCAATGGTTATAATACTGGCCTGCATTAATATTATTAAGAAAAAGTTGAAAATTTATATGACGATCAACAGACAAAACCGTTAGCAATAGGTCCTTGAGTGACCGCTGGCCTACAGTTAGGCCATTTCATCAATAATTGAAAAACAACTTACTTCATCAAGGTTTATTATATACCGGTATATTCCAAACATCAAACCACATCATACTAGAACACCCTCATACATGTACACTATACTTATCTTCAGCTGCTGTAACACGGAAGTAGTCACCAAATCATTGTAAATTAGCATTAAATCTCCAGTACAAACAAAGCGTAATATTACAGGTGAGTTAACTTCAGTTCATTTCACTTATGGATTATAACAGTATTACACAACAGTTTGTTATTACTACACAAAGAATATAAAATACCACACAGTTTTATTGATAGAATTTTATCATCAAGGAGGTTGTGAATATTGCAGGTTCTTCAGATGAATACATGCAGTACAGTAACTATTTTATATTCAGCTGCATCGATTGTACTTGTACTAATAAAAGAATTATGGTTAATGAATTTCATTTATACCTTGATCAAAACTACATGTGTGTCAGTGTGACACAAATGCCCCCGCTGACATGCATTTTCTATGTTTATTCATTTTGAAAATTCAAAATGAAATATCTTTTCTTCACCTGAAACCTTTTAAATATAGTTTTACGTTTTCTTTCATCAAAATATAGTATTTCTAAGTCTGTAAGATCCATTCATGTCAACATATTTTATTTATTTCTTTAACTAGATATCATTGAGATGGTGATCATCTCAAGGGGCCCCAATTTTAGCAATGGACATTCAGAAGAAAGACCCTATATCCAAGGGCATTCTTTATGGGAAATTCGAGACAGATGGGGCTAATGGGATAAAAATGCTCAAGAAAAGAACTGGACAGAGATTTGCTATAACTTGAACACTAATCTAGAAACTTGGCTCAAGACACTGCACACCCTCTAACCAGGGGCACTCTATGAGTAGAATTTGAACCAGATAGGGCCAAGGGGAGAGAAAAAATGCTCAGAACAATGATTTTACGAATACTGTTGACCTTGACCTTTGATCTAAAAATTGTTTCAAGGTCATGCATGCTCACCCTCTACCCATGGACACTCTAAAGGTTAAGTATGTAGAGCCCAACTGGGCCAAGGGGAGAGAAAATATGCTAGGGACAAGGATTTTTTTAAGCAAAGAGATTTTCCAACCTTATAACCGTATTTATAAAATTAAAATTTCAAGATAATTCCTAAATATCCAACAACCTGTAAAGAGTATCCCTTTACATAAGGCAGTAAAACACATCATATCTAAAATAACTCAATTAAATGTGTTAATTAATCTCAATTTGACAGAAACAGATAATGCTTTGGATTTTCTTAAAGAGGAAAGTTAATTAATCCCATGGGACTAGTTGCAGCTTTCATATTTTACAATTGGAACATTCTCAGCAGTTATCTCTCTTTGCCCTGGCATTCATTCTAATGTAAAGTTAAGGAATCTACCCCACCACCCCAGCTCCAAACTGGATGACATAGAGAACCAAACTTAGCATCAAAATATGTCTTACTGCCTCTTCAACCAACATACCAAATTTGAACTTAATTGGTCGACTACAAAAGAAGTTATTAGAAAAAAACAGAAAATTTGTGGACGGAAGAAAGACAGACGGACAGACAGACAGACAGAGTGATTACTATAGGGCACCTGCAAATCCTTGCGGGGCCCTTAATAGCTTTTCATCTTCTTTTTTAATTCTTCCTTTCCTTGGAGTAACTAAAATCATGCTTTACAAACTATTGTCATTTTTAAATATAGTTTGTCAATGACTGCAATCTTAAATGGACTTGTTTATTATCCTGATTTTTAAAGTGCTTTGATTAAATTCCTTTTATAAACCTCATTCATAATTTATATACATATTGAAAACCTTAGAAGACTGTATTAGAATAGAATGAAAAATCACTTTGTTAATGCAAAGCTCACAATTCCAAAAGAAAATAATTGAAATCTAAAAAGCAGTCATTTAACTGTATGCACAAGTTCTCATTCACTGAACCAGAGCATGTTTTTGTATTCTAATAAACTGTTTTCAAAATTGTCAAACTTTCTGCAAAATGAACAGCTCATTCTAACCCCCCCCCCCCCCCCCAAAAAAAAAAAGAAGAAGTATCTTCCTATGTCAGATATAATCAACTGAATGTAAACACAGAAATTGAAAATGCAAAACAATTAATAATAATAACCTCTGAGGGATTAGATTGTGTAATGTTAAATCACAGATATTACGTTTTCTTATGTTAAATGATAAACAAGTACACCTAACCTGTGCTAATGCTTCTAGCATTAGACTAAGGCAGGTTTTTGTCTGTTTTTCTTTTTTTTTTTTTTAAATCCATGGAATTAAGTAAACATGTCAGATATTAATAGCATCATTCAACCTAAGCTTTGTCATATAATTTCAAGCAATAAAAAGTTTATTCTACCCCCATTTCTTACATAAGTTGGATGACTTCATTGATTTATGCTCAAGATATAATGGCCAGAATATTGCTAATCAAGGTATCTGTACATTCAAGTTTACTTAATAAGTGTACTTTGAAGCAGAGAAAGGATGATTGACCTTTTCAACCACATTAAAATTATTGGAATGATTCCCCACTGAATTAAATTTTAGAGCACTGGTGATCTTCAGTGTTTATGCTCTGTTTATAAGCTTGATCACTGTATGAAATTTAAAATTTAATTAAATTTAAGCTACATTAATTTACTACAACTGCATATTCAGTGGTGAAAGAAACCCAGATAGCCATATATAAAAAAAATCATTTATAATCATAAATTCAAAATTTGAATAAATACCTGTACCTCACTTTTCGAACATTTTTATGTACATTATTTTTATATGCAATTTATATAAAATTCAATGTATTTTCAATAACTTCATTTATCTAAAAATATTCATATTTGATTTTATTAAATTCGTCAAAAAAAAAAAAAAAAAAAAATTAAAAAATAATTAAGTGTAAAACTTCTTTTTTCATAAATTGTACCCCCACCCCTCTCCTCCAAATGAAGGTGAAGCTTAAATCACCTACCAACTGGATGCTTGGTATTAAAAAAACACATACTTACCTATCGGAATCTTAATTAAGAAATCTCATTGATCACAAGTTAAAGTCCTCACAGGACCTATGGTAATTTTTTTCCGACTGTGAACAAATTTACAAAACAACATTTTTTATTCCCAAATTTAAAAAATTTCCTGGGTGTCGGAGATCTTCCTCATTTGAATAACTGCGATACACCTGAGATTTAATTCTATACTGATTAATATGAAACGCAGTGGGTACTTTTAACACTGAACTGTGGAAATTTAAATCAATAAAGGAACAGATCCTTTAGCAGGTAGAAACTTTTATTTTATAGCCCTCTGGTGTTGATCTATGAAGCGGAAGGCACAGGGGCACATTCACTTAATCAAACATTAAATACTTAAGCATCTAAACAGTTACAAATAAATATTTTTTTTCAAGAGGTCTTAAACCATGCAAATACCAGGCTCTTGAAAATTAAAGATGTGTAAATATAGCTGTTAAAGTTGAGATATTATTGCCAAATTGAATTTCTTCATTTTAAAATCTTCTTGACATGCTTGCTAAAGCAAAGACTCTGAGGTGGGTGAATCATGTCTATGTTACAGTCGATAAATGGATAAAGTCTTGAAATTTAGGACATAAACTATGGTGTACATTTTCAGTTTAATATAGTGTTATGTTTGCTGCTTTTTATCATTAACTAGAACTTTCCCCATATGGGATTAAATCCCCACCACCACCACCAACTAACATGCAAGTTTATAGAAAATTACACAAAAATTTTTAATCAAAGGCCTTTAAAATATCTCTGTCTAAGTAATTTTACATTAGAACAAATAAACAATTGCCCTTTTTTTCAACATATCTATGTATTTTGAACAATCATGCATAGTACTTAATTTCAATTAGCCTGGGTTAATGACACAAAATTTACTTCGACAACATTTCAAATTTGGATATATCTAGAAACTACACAATATTTGGATTACACTACATTTACAAATCCAGATCAACTTTTCTCCTCTCTTATTTTATCCCTGGTAAAAGAACTGAGTTTCAACAAATCCTAACCAGTTATTATCTCCCCTTGAAAGAGAATTGTCCCTCTACTTAATGAAATTCCTATAGAGATGCGTCCAGATACTATAAATAGGATTTTGTCAAAAATGAGCATATGCATGGTAATTATTTTTCAGTTGTAAAATACAAAATAATTTAATCATTAACACCAGAATTTGGGTGTGTTGGAGAGCAGGGAGTTGGGCAGGGGCTGTAAAGTCCTTAAGGATCATTACTTTACGGGCTGTAAAGTTCTTAAGGATCATTTCTTTACAAACTGTCTAAAAGGAACAATATATTTTCACCTTCCTAATCTCTTCATGGCAAAGTTTACTGCAGATGAATTTAACACTATCTATTTTTCATAATCACTTTAAATTGTATCCTCTTCATCTAAATCATGCAATAGCTGCTTGATATACTGTATATGGAACATAATATGGTGAATAACTTTGTAACCTGATAATTTTATGAGATTAATGAATGCAATGAAATCCCAATACAGTATTTTTCTTTCTCTCAACAGTAAACATGTCATTGATCAAAGAAATTAATATTTTAACAGCTGAAACAAAATATGCAATCCAAATCAATCATTTGATCTTTTCTCCTTTGACAATGCTTCCAATACAAGATTTCAAGAAAAAAGTTCCAAGAAAAGGTGTATTAAAAGTGCTTTAAAATATGCTTTAAGAATGTCCTTCAGCTCAAGAGCGAACACCAATCAGACATTTCCATGAAGCTTTTAACTGTGTTGAAACGACATAAGTTGGATTCAACCCCTTTAACTGTTCCCATGTGAAAATGGTCAGATTTGAACCCCTTACCTTTGCTGATATGAAATTGGTCAGATTTGAGCCCCTTATGTTTGCTGATATGAAATTGGTCAGAGTTGAACCCTTTACCTGAACTGATATGAGATCGGTCAGATTCGAGCCCCTTACCTGAACTAATATGAGATTGGTCAGATTCCAACACCTTACCTGTGCTGATATGAGGTTGGTCGGATTCGAACCCCATACCTCATTTAAAATTGGTCATATTCGAACCCCCTACCTGTACTGATATGAGATTGGTCGGATTTGAACCACTTACATGATACGAGATTGGTCAGACTTGAACCCCCTACCTTATATGAGATTGGTCAGATTCAAACCCCTACCTGTGCTGATATGAGATTGGTCAGATTCGGGATATACAGGTTGGCTGTCAGAATCGCCAGGGCATTCTCCGGTTTGTGATTGTCTGGTGTACATATTACGTAATCAGGCAGCTCAATTCCTGGTTCCTGATTGGCTAATTGGCCTGGTCCCCAGCTTGAGGATGTAACAACTGAAGCTTTGATTCTCTGAAATATAGAATCAGTGGTAATTAATCCATCAGTATTACATTCTCTATCTTCAAAAACATTCCAATTTCATTCAAGTTTGATTAAAAGACAGATGCTGATTTATGAAGTTCAAATACGGATCAATCTTTCTTTAATAAAAATGTGTTTTTCCTATCATTAAAATGTAAATTACATCTTGTTATAAGCTCTTACTGGGAGAATTTATGTGAGAAATCATTAGCTTGTACACTGATTACTTCTCTACTAGAAAGCATATTGATCAACTCCTATAAAATGTCATTCAGATCTTTAAATGTTTCCATTTATCAATGTGCATCCAATAATGAATGTTTTTTCAATGACACCCTCTGGAGCTATTGATACATTGACTTCTGAAGTAAATGCCTGGTCATTTCTCACTTTTCATATTGCTTATGTGAGCTTTCTAATCCAATTCTAGCAAATCTCTTTCATGACAAAAAAATATAATAACAAGAAATATATGCTAAAACAATATGAGGAGATTGCAAGTTTTCAACAGTTTGGTACAATGAAATTTTCATTGTTCTGAACAGTCCTGAATCAAATGGAAAGTGGGTCAATGTCACTCTTTTGAATAGAACAAACTTTTTCAAAGGGGCAGGAGCTAATATGTTGAAGGTGCGACCGTTTGGGCGAGTGCAGATACCTATTCAGTTTTAATTTATATCTCTCTCCTCTATATCTATTCTATTCTATCTCTCCTGTCTTGAAGTCAAAACTCCTGAGCATAGTCAATTTAAGTCCACATATGATGATTTTACACTGTGCCCTTGCTTAATCCCTATCAATATGAAGATAAACGAGACATTTTGTACAATGTAATTTTAATGCAAGAACATACCCTGGTGCTGATCCAGCTTGGGGTGTGTGGAGGTGTGGTGTGATTATGGGGGTTAGTTTGGATACTGCCTTATAAGTGTTTAATAAATTTTGGATCCATCCCTGAAAAACTAGACTCCCCCTAGCCCTCAACCCCCTTCCTCCAGTTAGCACATTAGTTTGAAATTACCAAAAAATTTGAGAGACATGATTTAAACAAGTCCATGCCTTCTTTGCCTTCTTTAAGTGATTCAGAAACAAAATTTTCACAAAGTTTGGTTACTGCTCTATATAATCTTTAATAGTAACATGAAAATGAAATTTTCATGAGCAGATGAACTTGGGTAATTACGACAAAACAAAGTTGTTGTGAATAAAAAGTGATTTACAGCAAGGTAAAAAAAAACAATGTTTACTGTATAACCTCTGTCAATTCTGATAGTGCACCAATACTAATAAATATAGGCATTTTACAATACGTCTCTAGTGGCAAGTTTAATTTATGATGATATCCATTTGTTTTGGAACATATGTCTACTTTAAATACTTTTAAAATGATATAGTTCTACTTGTTAAGTGACACCTGTATGTTTACAACAAACATGCACTTACCGTAAAGAGATTTTTGTCAAGGCATACATGGCGTTTGATTTTTTTTTCTCCCAATTTTCAACATTTTAAAAAAAATTAGAAATATGTGCAGAGGACATGAATGCCCCACCCAGGGTTCATTAGTAACGCAACACAAGTATTTGTATTAGTGTAGGAAGTTTGATGAAAATACCTTGAATACTTTCTTTAAAACTGAGTTTAATACACAATAAAAAGTGAAGTCAAAGGTTATTGGGAAGTTCAAGGGAAATAGACACAGTTGATAAATTCTCATCAAATAATGCATTAGTGCATAAGCTTACATAAAAAAAAAACTGGAATAGTTTTGTTGAGCAAAAAACCAAGTTTGAAAAATGTGAGGTCAGATCAAAGAAAAGGTCAAGATCAAAAATGTTGATGAAGATGAATAGCTAACCTCAATATGCATCAGCATATGAAGTTTAATAAAAATACCTTGATTTGTTTCTTTGAAACTAACTAACCATTGAAGTCAAGGTCAAAGAAAATGTCCAGGTCAAAAATGCTATTAAATAGCTCTCATCAATATGTGTAAACATTTAAAATTTGATAAAACTGTCTTGATTTGTTTCTTTGAAAATATGCTAATCACAAATTTAAATTTAAGGTCCAAAAAAAGGTCAAGGTCAAAAATATTGATGCCATTGAATAGCTCTCATCAATATTTATAGCATATAAAGTTTGATAAAATATCTTAAATACTTTCTTTGAAATTTTGCTAAACACAAACTTGAGGTCACGGTAAAAGGAAATGTCAAGGTCAAAACTTGATGCAGTTGAATAGTTCTCATCAATCAGTGATTTTTCTTTGGGTCAAAATGCCACCAATATTCGGCTATTTCCCCTCACAAAAATTAGCTATTTTTTCCCAATTATTAGTATATTTTTTCCCAATTTCAAACATACGGAAATTATGTTTTAATTTTGAACAAAAGTCGCTAAATTTGCTGACAGAGTAAATACGTTTTTATTCTTCAATTTTATTCTCCAAATCCATGCATATGCAGCCAATTTTTTTTAATAAATGTGTAAAACAATGTAGATATCCATATAAGCAGATAAGTAGCCTATAATATACTAAATAAATTGGTAAATAGTTCCCAGATACAAGTCATGTTGCATGTTGACATAATGATTTTGGTTTGACTGCCATTATTACATAGAGGGTCAGGCTAATATCAGAAAATGGACAACACATAAGGTTTCTCTAAAACCAGGAAAAAACAAACAATAAAGACTGTAAATTTGATTATCAATATAAAACAGTTTACTAGATTATGAGTCTAAATGCTATATTATTATTTTTTATGAAATTAGACAAAGCAATTCCAAGAAAATAGAAGCTACAAGGTGTGACTAATATAAGCCATGTTCACATTCAATAAAATATTAATGTTAATTTTTTTTAAATGATTATTTTATGAATTTAAATCAAATTCAAAGTTAAAATCAAACAAAAACTGTTGTTATTACTTAGTTTCTTTTTTTTTTTATGTATTTAGCATTCTAATTTACTATAAATGATTTTTCCCAATTTGAGGAAAATGTCGCTAATTTTTCCCAATTCAAAATGAGGGGGTGGTGATTTAAAAAACAAAAAAAAAAAAAACAAAAAAAATCACAGTCAATATGTATCAACATATTAGGTTTGAATAAAATATCTTGAATGTTTTCTTTCAAAATGAAGCTTAAAACCATTTTAAGATAAGTGAGGTCAAGGTCAAAGGACAGGCCAGGGTAGAAAATATGGTTAAACAGTGAACGACTCTCATCAATATATAATATATATATATATATAT
Organism: Saccostrea echinata; assembly: GCF_033153115.1. Classification (NCBI taxonomy): domain Eukaryota; kingdom Metazoa; phylum Mollusca; class Bivalvia; order Ostreida; family Ostreidae; genus Saccostrea; species Saccostrea echinata. Next base: position 4,456,782 of record NW_026889774.1, on the reverse strand, counting down.
ATATATATATATATATATATATATATATATATATATATATATATATATATATATATATATATAAGCATATAAGATTTGATAAAAATATTTTAAGTTTCTTTGAAATTGAGATAATCACTAATTCAAGAAAGTGAAGTCAAGGTCACAAGAAACAACAAGAGGCCCGTAGGCCACATCGCTCACCTGAGTAACTTTGGCCATGCTGTTCTTTACCAGATTTCCACCCTTTTAATATACCTATTGTGGCCCCGCCCTACCCCCGGGGGTCATGATTTGAACAATTTAGAATCTACACTACCTCAGGATGCTTCCAAATAAGTTTCAGCTATATTGGTCCAGTGGTTCTTGAGAAGAAGATTTGTAAAAAATTTTCTTATGTATTTCAATGTAAAACTTGGATTCCCTATTATGGCCCAGCCCTACCCCGGGGGTCATAATTTGAACAATTTATAATCTACACTACCCCAGGTTGCTGCCATATAAGTTTCAGTATTTCTGGCCCAGTGGTTCTTGAGAAGAAGATTTGTAAAAATTTTTCTTATGTATTTCAATGTAAAACTTGGATTCCCTATTGTGGCCCCGCCCTACCCCCAGGGTCATGATTTGAACAATTTAGATTCTACACTACCTCAGGATGCTTCCATATAAGTTTCAATATTTCTGACCCAGTGGTTCTTGAGAAGAAGATTTGTAAAGATTTTTCTTATATATTTCAATGTAAAACTTGGATTCCCTACTGTGGCCCCGTCCTACCCCCCGGGGTCATGATTTGAACAATTTAGATTCTACACTACCCCAGGATGCTTCCATATAAGTTTCAGTATTTCTGGCCCAGTGGTTCTTGAGAAGAAGATTTGTAAAGATTTTTTCTATATATTTCAATGTAAAACTTGGATTCCCTATTGTGGCCCCGCCCTACCCCCAGGGGTCATGATTTGAACAATTTAGATTCTACACTACCCCAGGATGCTTCCATATAAGTTTCAGTATTTCTGGCCCAGTGGTTCTTGAGAAGAAGATTTTTTAATGACCCCACCCTATTTTTGTCTTCTCTTGATTATCTCCCCTTGTGAGGGGACTTGGCCCTTCATTTTAACAATTTAAATTCCCCTTCACCCAAGGATGCTTTGTACCAAGTTTGGTCAAAATTGGCCCAGTGGTTCTTGAGAAAAAGTCAAAAATGTGAAAAGTTTACAGACGGACGGACAGACAGACAGACAGACAGACGGACGGACGACGGACAAAATGTGATCAGAAAAGCTCACTTGAGCCTTCGGCTCAGGTGAGCTAACAAGGTCAAAAAATATTGATGCAGTTGAATAGCTCTTACCAATATGTATCAGCATATGAAGTTTGATAACAATATCATGAATAGTTTCTTTGAAACTTAGCAGAACACAAATTTAAGAAAAGTGAAGTCAAGGTCCAAGGAAAGGTCAAGGTCAAAAATAAGGATAAGTTGAATAGTTCTCATCAGTATGTATCAGTACATAAGGTTTGATAAAAATATCTTAGACAGTTTCTTTGAAATTGAGCTAAACACAAATTTAATAAAAGTAAGGTCAAGGTCAAAGGAAAGGACAAGGTCAGAAATTGTTCATGCATGTGAATAGCTCTCATCAATAAGTATCAGCATATTAAGATTGATAAAAATATTTTGTCAATGAATAGTTTCTTTGAAACTGAGCTAAATGCAAAGTGTGATGGAAGGACAGACAGATGAACAGAAGGGAGGATGGAAGGACAGAGGGATGGAAGAGGACATGACAAACACTATATGCCCAAGCCATATTCATGGCAGGGCATCAAAAATTAAATACACAATTTTCCCTGATTTAAATCTTTTTCATTGATTTTGCAGTTAAATTCAGTAACACACTAATTTTATGGAAGTTATGTAACCCCACTTAAAAGATACAAGTTTATTTGAGATATTAACTGAAAATAATTTGTGACAATAAATAAGTTTCTTATCTTGATCTTTAATCCTTTCACCTCAAGATCAACAAGGGTCATGTTTTAGTCTAAAGATAGTATTATATTATAGTAAATATTGTGACTATTTCATACAATATATAAACTTGGGACCTCAAAATCAAAATCAAAAATCAATTGGGGTGTTTTTTTAAAAGTTAAAAAAATCAAAGTTATGGCTTCATTGCAAAAGCTTAGAGACAACTAAATTTAATATATATAAACCATTAATGCAATCCATGAATTTCTGACCTTGACTTTTAGACCTCAAAATCAATAGATACTTTATATCATGCATAGTTATGATGATATAAAAATTTCATTGTACAAGCTTAAGGAATAAAAGAGATATTATCCAAAAACTAAGTTTACTTTTTCAAACTATATATATGAATTGTGACCTTGACCTTTCACCTGGTCTCAAAATCAATATTAAGAGTATTTCCTGTGATTAAGAGTCATTACCTAAGTTGCAAAAGCTCAAAGAGAACTGAGTTAAAATCTGGAACTATTTTATATGATATATGAATTTCTGACCATTGACCTTTCGACCTCAGAATCAATAGAGTTTTTCTTTAAGTCATAGGAAGTTGTGAAATTTCATTGCAAAAGCCCATCAAAAAGAAAATAAAGTTGTAATTGGACACATTTTTATGCAATATATAAATTTCTGACCTTGACCTTTGACCTTAAAGTGGCTTGGACACAGATTTGAAGTAAATATTTTCTCAAATTCTCTGTACATTATCATGACGTACATGTTGCTAGAGCATTTCACATGGAAATATATAACAAAAGCCTGTTAACTTCATATATCTAGAACTTATTAAAACTATGAATTTTGGGACGAATTTGATTGAAACAAATTCTTGCTCTTCAAAAGGTGAACTTTATACTTAAAAATTAACAAATGGTAGAAATTTTGCTGTGTATCAATAAACAAGAGGCCCAAGGGCCTTGAATCGCTCTTCTGATAAACTGTACAACCTATCACTTCTATTTGAAGCCTCTAAGTATCCTGTATATTTAGATAAAGCCTTGAAACTCCAAAGGTAGGTCATCATGACCTACATTTAAGATGAAACATTTTGAGAACCCAAGATGATTCTAAACCAATTAGTACCTGAGAGTAGGTCATGGTGACCTACTTATCACTAGTCATTCTCTGAGGACCCAAGATGCATCAACTAAGTTTGATGATTCTAAGACAATTAATACCTAAAATATTTTTAAAATCATTACCATAAAATTTCAAAAGCAGGTCATAGTAACCTACTTCTCAGATGACATACTTTGAGGACCCAAGATGCATCAACTGACAAAGTTTGATGATTCTAAGCCAATTAGTACTTGATATATTCAAATAAAGCAATAAAATTTCAAAAGTAGGTCAGTGACCTACATTTCAGTCAACTTACTCCGAGGACCCAAGATGCATCAACTGACAAAGTTCGATGATTCTAAGCTAATTAGTACCCGAAATATTTCATTATAGCCATATAAATTGAAAAGTAGGTCAGGGTGACCTACTTTTCAGTAGACATACTCCGAGGACCCAAGATGCATCAACTGACAAATTTTGATGATTCTAAGCCAAATAGTACCCGAAAATATTAAATACAGCCATAAAATTTCAAAAGTAGGTCATGGTGACCTACATTTTAGTTGTCATACTCTGAGGACCTAAGATGCATCAACTGACAAAGTTTGATGAATCTAATCCAATTAGTATCAGAAATATTTAATTAAAGCCATAAATTTTCAAAAGTAGGTCACGGTAACCTACTTTTCAGTCGACTTACTCCGAAGACCCAAGATGCACCAACTGACAAAGTATGATGATTCTAAGCCAATTAGTACCCAAAATATTTAATTATAGTCTTATAAATTGAAAAGTAGGTCACGGTGACCTACTTTTAAGTCGACCTACTTCGAGAAGATACATGGCCGCATTTGGCTCAGAAGAGCTAAAAATATTGAAACTATAATTAAGAAATTTCAGAGTAGAAATGCGCAGGTATGTTAAGGCAGTACCCAGATCATATTTAGGCGAATTTAGACTTTTTTCGTAAAATGTAACATTGATAAATCGGAAAAGCCATAGATAAAACATTTACTATAATTATCCATTGTATAGACGTCATTGAGTTTTACGCTAAAAGAAGCACTCCACTACGACGTCATCACGTGACGTCTAAAAATAGAAAAATTGCCTTAATGAAAAAGTGAAAAGTTCAACACTACCCCTGGGATAATTCAATTCTTTTTGTGAAAATAATTATGTAAAAACATCACTGGGTCATGAAAAGTGCTGCTAGAATCATACTCTCCCGACACAGAAAAAATTATTCCAAAGTTTCGCATGAAACCTTACCAAAATTATTACATTTTGTACAAACGATCAAGGAACTGTCATCAATTCATGTTAATCATACGATTCTAGCAGCAGTTTCCAAGTACTATAGAATACAAGCTTTCGATACAAACAAAATTATGTCTCAAAGTATGCGGCGTAGTGTTGAACTTTTGCAACTTTGTTGGTATAGAACGACAGAGGAAAGGCTGAACGCAATTTTTAAGCACTGTCTGTGTTCATTATAAGAAAACATGATGAGAATATATCAGCGTACCTGACTCTTAATCTTTAATTCCTTATGAATCACACATAACATTCATGGTATATGCTTGAAAACTCCCATTTTACATAAATGTTTACATGAATTCTCGTCACGTTTCATTTTCACTTGGCAAATATTTGATCAATAGTTATGACGTCATGGGTTTGGTATTTAACCCCCGTGATAAATACTTAGCTGTTTATACCACCCAAAAACGACATGATTTTGTTTATATTATGTTTTTGAATGATTCCACTCATTTCTTGGACCTGAAATCAAACTTTAAATATAGATATTAAGAAATCATTATTTTTAAACTTCACGTCATACAGCTTACTATGACATCATATTGTAGAGGCAAGTAGTATATCTCTGGGTGTAGCCTTAACATACCCACGTGTGAGAAAGCAAAGCCAGCTCACCAGTATTGTCAGTCAGTTCTCGGTGATATGTGCCGAGTTTAACAAATTGAATACACCCAGTAAAACATTAAGTTAACATTAACAATAATAGAGCTTGTGCTCTGTTTACAAAAAGAGATGTTTGATGTGATGTAAAGAAAAATGTCATTGTCATTGAATCCTAAGAATATTCATGTAAGTTCAATTCATGTAACTGGTTTTATTTTTTGAATAACCAAAGGAATTTATAATATAAACAATGCACCTGTGTATAGGCCCCTTTAAAATCAACAGGGGTCTTCTTGAAGTCATAGGGAGTTATGAAATTTTATTGCAAAAGCTGAAGGACTTTTAGAGATATAATTTATGCCCCCCCCCCCCCCTTTCCAGTTTTTGCAAAAGTCATGGGACAAAAAATATTGCATGATTTCATAATAAAATATTTAATGTGCATATATTTTCCCTTATATAATACTAATTGAAAAAGGTATATTTCATCCTGTATAAAAAAACATGTTTTTTACATACCCAAAATTCATTTTTTTTTTTACAGTTAAGTCATGAATGCTCAACATAATTTCAGAGCGACATCATCAGTGATCAACATGTTCAACACATTCAATTTATACAGTTGAGGTTTGACAAAATAAATCATTTTATGGGTTTAAAACTACAGTGCCCAAATATTTGTTCTAAATCAGTCAAAAATGTCAATATAAGTAAAAAGATATCATTTTTAAACATTTATTAAGATGAAAATACAAGTTGGTTAGTGATCAAATCTACCATAAAGCCCTTTGGGCTTTATGGAATTTGATTAAGTTACCAACCCAAATTTACATCCTGATAAAAGTTTAAAAAATGATACTTTATTTCTTAACAAACTATTGCTGACCAAGGTTATTAAATAATATGGATATCTTACATGTTTTAGATTGCCCTCATTTTTCCACAAGCACCAAAAAATAAATACTGGTACAGGTAGGACAGGGAGAAGAGTGATCATCAATCCAACAGTGTGGGACAAGTCAGGAAACTGGTAGGTGCTGTAGCACAGAGGCTCATCATAGACGACTGTCACAATAATCAAACCCTGTAAAATACAACCATAACGTAGGCTCATCATAGACAACTGTCATCATAATCAAACCTTGTAAAACACAACCATAATGTAGACTCATCATAGACAACTGTCACCATAATCAAACCCTGTAAAATACAACCATAATGTAGGCACATCAAAGACAAATGGCACAATAATCAAACCCTGTAAAATACAACCATAATGTGGGCTCATCATAGAAAACTGTCACAAACAAAACTCTGTAAAGTACAACCATAATGTAGCCTCATCATAGAAAACTGTCACAAACGAAACTTTGTAAAGTACAACCACAATGTAGAATTATCATAGACAACTGTCACAATAATCGAACCCTGTAAAATACAACCATAATGTAGGCACATCAAAACAACTGTCACAATAATCAAAATCTGTAAATGTGGGCTCATCACAGACAACTGACACCATAATCAAACCCTGTAAAATACAACCATAATGTAGGCTCATCATAGATAGACAACTGTCACAATAATCAAACCCTCTAAAATACAACCATAATGTAGGCACATCAATAACAACTGTCACAATAATCAAAATCTGTAAAATACAACCATAATGTAGGCACATCAAAGACAAATGGCACAATAATCAAACCCTGTAAAATACAACCATAATGTAGGCACATCATAGACAACTGTCACAATAATCAAACCCTGTAAAATACAACCATAATGTAGGCACATCAAAGACAAATGGCACAATAATCAAACCCTGTAAAATACAACCATAATGTAGGCTCATCATAGACAACTGTCACCAAAATCAAACCCTGTAAAATACAACCATAATGTAGACTCATCATAGACAACTGTCACAATAATCAAACCCTGTAAAATACAACCATAATGTAGGCACATCATAGACAACTGTCACCAAAATCAAACCCTGTAAAATACAACCATAATGTAGGCACATCAAAGACAAATGGCACAATAATCAAACCCTGTAAAATACAACCATAATGTGGGCTCATCATAGAAAACTGTCACAAACAAAACTCTGTAAAGTACAACCATAATGTAGCCTCATCATAGAAAACTGTCACAAACGAAACTTTGTAAAGTACAACCACAATGTAGACTTATCATAGACAACTGTCACAATAATCGAACCCTGTAAAATACAACCATAATGTAGGCACATCAAAACAACTGTCACAATAATCAAAATCTGTAAATGTGGGCTCATCACAGACAACTGACACCATAATCAAACCCTGTAAAATACAACCATAATGTAGGCTCATCATAGATAGACAACTGTCACAATAATCAAACCCTCTAAAATACAACCATAATGTAGGCACATCAATAACAACTGTCACAATAATCAAAATCTGTAAAATACAACCATAATGTAGGCACATCAAAGACAAATGGCACAATAATCAAACCCTGTAAAATACAACCATAATGTAGGCACATCATAGACAACTGTCATGATAATCAGACCCTGTAAAATACAACCATAATGTAGGCTCATCATAGACAACTGTCACCATAATCAAACATAATCAAATAGGTAACTCAAACTAATAAGTAACTTACTATAATTATATTAAATAGAAGTGACATGCCCCTCTTAATCAATTAAAACAAAATATTGGTGATGGAAAAACTTACAAACACAACAACTGGAGTGAGGAACTTCCAGGTCAGTTTCCACCATGGACTGTCTGTGGTTCCTGTCATGTCTGACACATTATTCCAAAGTCTCTGGGCCCCATACACCCAGGCCAGAGAGACACACTCCCCAAATGCTATCAGGTATAGGGACAGCTTACCCACATAGTGATGGGAGAAGTAGAATAGGTACAAACCTCCCTACAAAGATACATAACAATCTTGATCATCATGTGTTTGTATGAAGTGTGAATACACTTAAGCTTAAAATCATAACTTTATGATGCTTGGAAAATTGACATGGCAAGGGAAATAACTCTCAATGCAGCAAACATGAAATGCATCCATTAATTTAAATCAAGAGTATCACGGTATACAAAATAATCAGTCTGAATTTCAACAAACATCATAGAAGGTAATGTAAATTTTGACATCAATGCTATTATAGAAATCTTTTTTGTTGTACTTATGCAGTCATTAAAGGCACACAGAAGTTTGATAAAAACAAATGATCAAATCACAATACCAAGCATATATAATTATATACAATTCTGACCTTGCTATTGGTATTGCTAATAAACCAAAGACCTTATATTTCTGTCAAGAGCGACATCAAATTAATTTGTTGGATTGCCAACAAGAGTCATTTCACTTCAGTGTCAGAACCCTTGGGTCATAAGCAATCTTTATAAGGATCTTGTATTAATTGCTATTGCTTCTCCTGATACAAAGTTGTTGCCTCTGGAGGAAGTGAGATAGACATGGCCATTCCTATTTAAATATACCTGACGAACTTATAGAAAGACAAAGCCCATCTGATTTACATCCAGGGCATTGGGTACCAGTTCAACAGGGGCCTTTTGCTACTACTTTGTCAATTTCTGAAAAGTGTTTTGACACCTCTACAATTATGTCCATTACATATTTGCAAAAACTTACTTGTGTTGTCAGCAGAAGTCCTAGTACCATGGCAACACAGCAGACTACCGCCAGCACTGGGCATTTGAATTTCCACCTGAAGCGCCACCTATCTGGCAGGAAGTGAAGGAGAGCCGACACGATGTTCTGTAAATATGTACACTGGGTACCTACCCCCATCAGAATCAAGGTCAGGAAAAAGATTGTTTTCCATACCTGAGCATTGTTAGTTCTGGCAATGACGGATGTCATCAGTGTAAACACAAGGTCAAGTGCTGCAATAATAAAAATTTCTTATCATGAAGCATTCAAATGAAATCAAAACTCAAATTCTCACAGATGGCAGAACAATAAATCCTGTGCACACATCAACTGATATTGCTAAAGCAATACCAATAAAATACTTTTTCCCCCCCAAGATTTGTATTTCAAAATTCATAAGAAAGTATAAAACCTGTCATATTATGATGGTTTATAGAGTTGTTGTCCTTTTGTCCATTGATGCCTAGAGCAGCAAAAATGGTGAACCCACTGACCAGCATACCAACCAGGTGAGCCGTGATCACCAGCAGGCAGTTTCTACAGTAAAATATAGAACTTGTTCTTCATTGCACTGCTGACAGCAGTGTATAAATTACTGTTTTGGTAATGAGGTCATCTATGAAAACTCAACTCATCAGTTAGTGATTCAATAGGTCATCTTTGAAAACTCATCAATTAGTGATTCATTGTTTCTATCTAAATTGAAAACATTGCATTTGCATGGTTACACTGTTGCCAGAGCTTTGAATTGAATTCTGTACATCAACCTGAAGACTGCATTGAAATACATGTACTGTCATAAATACACTGCACACAACTTGCATACTTTTACTGTACCAATACAATTTGTGTAGTAATGATTATATTGCAGTTTATTTCGAGTGTGACAGAATAAACAAAATATACCAAAAGAGCTAGGATTTAACTTTTTTGTTCTGTACAATAAAACAGAAGTTTGGAAAATTTATATTTATCTTCTGAGAAACACAGTGAATGGGAAGGCCTTGAAGGTCAATGGAACTATGGCACATCTATCAAAATTTTAACGAGCCATTTTGAAAATGAATGGGCTATCTATATATTCTGAACGGTTGGCGCCGCCAATGGTTGATTTAATGCGCCAATTTTCACTTCAATGTGACTATGGCGCATGATGGAAGCTCTTTCCAATCACTGGGACCACAGCATTTAGATTGGATAAGCATATTGCTTTCAACAAACCTAAAGCAGTGACTATGGAAATGGGTATAGCCAGCCAGAGATGTCAAGGATCCTGTGCCCAGACCCAGCGAGCTAAACATCAGCATCCCAGCAGCAACCCATGCCTGATAAAAAGCAAAATGATTGAAAACAAACACTTGACTCAACATATTTAAATCTAAAGAATTGATTTAAAATCTTCAAATGTTTCTAGCATACAAGTTTTTTCCTCTCCTTTCCAGCACAAAATATTAAAATTTAAATGCATTCTGTAGAATATCACTTATTTTCATAAAGTCAAATTTTCGAGGATTGAAAAAAAAAGACTTGTTTAAAGGGATTTGATTTTGTGGTTGAAGAAGAAACTTTAAACATTTTGTAGGGGACATGAAATCATGGGTCTCTTTAATTCACATACCACAAAATCAATGAAAATTAAGACCCCATGAAAGTTAGTGATTTCACAGCCAGTATTTAGTTTACAATACAGAAAGAATCAAATTATGTACTAAACAAAAGCAGGAAAAAAAGAATATGATTTCAATTTTTAAAGATTCTAATGTATGTATAATTATGGTTATTAAGATTACTTCAGTTTAATTTATAAATAATAAACTTCTGAAAAAGATGTCTGAAATGATACTCGAGTCTCAAGAGCTTCAAAAAGATATTTAATTACAGTACTGCAGTTCAAGCTTGATGGTAGCATTCAAAATTTGCTGTTTCATTCATTCCATCCCTTTGGCCAGAAGAGAATTAAGAATACCTTTTTCTAAATTATTTTCCCAAAATTGCAAAATTCCACAAAAAAAAATGAACTGCAGAACTTATATGGATAATATGCACAGTTAATCCATGACCAGGAATGAATGAAAGTTTTTTTTTTCTTCTTATGCATAGATATGTGAAATGATAGATACCCAAATTTCACAGCACTAAAAGTAACAAGAGGCCCATGGCCACAATGCTCATCTGAGTCAAATATGGCCCTACTGTTCTTCATCAACAGATTTTTACTATATATTCCTATTTAAAACTTTGATCCCTGTTGTGACCCCACCCTGCCCCCAGGTGTCATGATTTTTATAGATGTAGCCCCACCCTACTCCTTGGGGTCATGATATAAACAAACTTGAATCTACACTACCTCAAGATACTTCCATATTAATATGATTAAACATGACTTTGCTCTTCTTCCAAATTAATGTGATTAAACATGACTTTACTCTTCTTGAGAAAAAGAACTTTTTCCCTATAATATACTGTATGTTAAACTCTGATAGCACATTGTGGCCCAACCCTACCCCAGGGGGCCATGATTTGATCAAACTTAAATCTGCACTACCCAAGGATGCTTCCACATCAATATGACTAATTATGGCTTTGCTATTCTTGAGGAGATTTTAAAATGTTTATTCCTACTTATGAATAAACTTTGATCCTCCATTGTGGTCCCACTCAATCCCCAGGTTCATGATTTGACCAAAGTTGAATCTACACTACCTGAGGATGCTTCCATATCAATTTGTCTATACATGACTTTGCTGTTCTTGAGAAGAAGATTTTTAAAGATTTTTTCCTATATATTCCTATTTAAAACTTTGATCCCCCAATGTGGCCCCACCCAATCCCTGGGGGGTCATGATTTGTTCAAAACTTTATCTACACTACCTGAGGATCATGCCTGCTTCCATATCAATATGTCTACACATGACTTGAACAAACTTAAATCTACACCACCTGAGGATGCTTCCATAGCAATATGACTAATCATGGCTTTGCTGTTCTTGAGAAGATTTTTTTCCTATATATTCTTATGGAGGATGCTTCCATATCAATATGACTAATCATGGCTTTGCTGTTCTTGAGAAGATTTTTTCCTAATATACAGTATTCCTATGTAAAACTTTGATCTCCCATTGTGGCCCCATCAAACCCCTGGGGCTCATGATTTGAACAAACTTGAATCTACACTATGTAAAGAAGGTTTCAAATAAGTTTTATCTCTTTGGACCCGTTGGTTCTTATGAAGAAGTTTTTCAAAAGATACCACCAAATTTTCACCAATTCTTAATTATTTCCCCTTGAAAGAGAGTGTGGCGGGCTCATTTGAACAAACTTGAATCCCCTTTACCCAAGAATGCCTAGTGGCAGGTTTGGTTGAAATTGGCCCAGTGGTTGTCGAGAAAGTTCAGTTGAGCTTTCAGGTCAGGTGAGCTAAATATAGTTTTCAACTACATGCATGTATGCTTCAAAATAAATTCAAAGTTCAAGATTTTATTTTTATCATCATTTTGGTTCCATTCCATAGCAAGATGATATGCTATTCTTACAAAACATACAAGAAATACTTTTCCTTACAGCCTCATTTTATTTTTAATTCCCTATACATCAAAATTTGTATTGTTTAATGGGCCACATCACTCACTTGAGCACATTGGCTAGGAAAAAGCAGAAATCAGTTCAGTATTGAAAAGTTTAGATTTGACCCCCTGTTGTGGTCCTGCCCTACCCCCAGGGGTCATGACTGGAACACACTTGAATCTTCACAACCTGAGGATACTTCTATAATAATATGACTAATCATGGCTTTGCTAATCTTGAGGAGATTTTTAAAGACATTTCCTACATTTCCTACATATTCCTATGTAAAACTTCTAACCCCTCTTGTGGCCCTGCCCTACCCCCAGGGGTTATGATATGAACAAACTTTAATATGGAGTATAGTGAAGCTTTCACGTAAGTTTCATCTTTTCTTGCCCAGTGGTTCTTGAGAAGATTTTTAAAAGATGCCACCAAGTTTTCACAAATTCTTAGTCTTCCCTTGAAAAGAGAGCATGGCGCTTCCTGTGAAAAAACTTATATCCCCTTCACCCAAGGATGCTTTGTGGCAAGTTTGGTTGAAATTGGCCCAGTGGTTCTTGAGAAAGAGTCGAAAATGAGAAAAGTTTACAGACGACAGACAGACACTGGACCCTCTTTGATCAGGAAAGCTCACTTGAGCCTTTGGCTCAGGTGAGCTAAAAAGGTAGTTTAGATGCAAACTCAATTCCACACATCCATGGTATTTGAGATATTGGTGTTCAAGATACTGAAGATCAAGTGTATTGTAAATCAGACAACTCAAATATGACAGCAACATTGTCAAAATCTCCAAAAGGAGGAAACTATACATAGAGGTTCACTGTGTATTCAGCCTAGCATAACAGAAAGTCAGCTAACCTCCAGATTACCTAGAACGTCCCACTTCATGTTCAGGAAGCCTTTGATCCCTCGGAGAGCCCCGTCTTCTGTACAAAGGTGGACCATTAGTGACACTGCTAACACTTGTGCTAGTCCATACGTTATGTACACCGCCTATAAACACAAAGTAAGGACAGATATTAGTTGTGTATAAAATGCAAAAAAAAAAAAAAAAAAAAAAAAAGACATGGATCTTTTTTTTTTTTTTTGAAACATTTTTTAAAATTTAAATGAAAGGATGGGGGCAAGTCACACATCAGATATTATGATTAAATATTATGATGTACTTGAATCATTCTCTAGGATTCAACAAGTGACTTTGAAGTCCTGTATTGGCCGGCATTGTGTATTGAATAGAAAATTCTCAGAGAAAAAAAAAATACTTTAACACTCAATGCTTGACATATGTTTTAATTAACATTTATTTATATCTTTTTATTAATTACAATGAAACATTACGACATGTAGGACATGATGGATTCAATAAGTACACTTCTTCTAGAAGTGCTTAGCTTGTAATTGAATGTAAATATTCATAAATAAATGAATTAAGACACTGTAACAATACTTTATCAACAAAACATGGGTATAATATCCATATAATGAAGTACTGATAGACTATTCATTAATTCAACTTATTATATAGTCTATTTATAGTCCCTATACACTAATAATCTATACAAGAGCAAATAGTTCATATAAAACTAAATATTAACCTGATTTGAAGCTGTATCCATCAGAAGGTCAGTGTGAGTGCATCACAAACACCACCTTAAACAATGTAATAGAGCTGCCAACGTCATAAAATGAAAAATCGAGCTGTTTAAGCAACTGGTTGCTGCAGATTTTTTTTGTGGATGATTTTTATAGGACTGAAAAATTTTAATTTTCTTTTTTTATTCAATGCAAAAATTTAGATAGCAGGTTTGCATGGAAACGCACAATGACAATGTGAGCAAGGATTCATTTCTTTTATAATGATAGTGAAAACTGAAGGTGGACAGCTAGGAAAATTCTGGTATTTAAAACTTTTAATGTAGAAATAGAAAACTGGAACAATAACAAGAGGCCCATGGGCCACAACGCTCACCTGAGTATATCTGGCCCTGCTGTTCTTCAACAGATTTTCTCCCTTGTAATATGTATTCTGTCACACCCTACCCCCGGGGGTCATGATTTGAACAATTTATAATCTACACTACCTCAGGATGCTTCCATATAAGTTTCAGCTTTTCTGGCCCAGTGGTTCTTGAGAAAATTTTTTAAGAATTTTTTTAAATATTTCAATGTAAAACTTGGATTCCCTATTGTGGCCCTGCCCTACCCCCGGAGGTCATGATTTGAACAATTTAGAATCTTCACTACCCCAGGATGCTTCCATATAAGTTTCAGCTTTTTTGGCCCAGTGGTTCTTGAGAAGAAGATTTGTAAATATTTTTCTTATATATTTCAATGTAAAACTTGGATTCCCTATTGTGGCCCCGCCCTACCCCCAGGGGTCATGATTTGAACAATTTATAATGTACACTACCTCAGAATGCTTCCATATAAGTTTCAGCTTTTCTGGCCCAGTGGTTCTTGAGAAGATTTTTTAAGATTTTTCTTATATATTTCAATGTAAAACTTGGATTCCCTATTGTGGCCCCGCCCTACCCCCGGGGGTCATGATTTGAACAATTTATAATCTACACTACCCCAGGATGCTTCCATATAAGTTTCAGCTTTTCTGGCCCAGTGGTTCTGGAGAAGAAGATTTTTTATAAATATTTCAATGTAAAACTTGGATTCCCTATTGTGGCCCCGCCCTACCCCCGGGGTTCATGATTTGAACAATTTAGAATCTACACTACCCCAGGATGCTTCCATATAAGTTTTAGCTTTTCTGGCCCAGTGGTTCTTGAGAAGAAGATTTGTAAATATTTTTCTTATATATTTCAACGTAAAACTTGGATTCCCTATTGTGGCCCCGCCCTACCCCCAGGGGTCATGATTTGAACAATTTATAATGTACACTACCTCAGAATGCTTCCATATAAGTTTCAGCTTTTCTGGCCCAGTGGTTCTTGAGAAGATTTTTTAAGATTTTTCTTATATATTTCAATGTAAAACTTGGATTCCCTATTGTGGCCCCGCCCTACCCCCGGGGGTCATGATTTGAACAATTTATAATCTACACTACCCCAGGATGCTTCCATATAAGTTTCAGCTTTTCTGGCCCAGTGGTTCTGGAGAAGAAGATTTTTTATAAATATTTCAATGTAAAACTTGGATTCCCTATTGTGGCCCCGCCCTACCCCCGGGGTTCATGATTTGAACAATTTAGAATCTACACTACCCCAGGATGCTTCCATATAAGTTTTAGCTTTTCTGGCCCAGTGGTTCTTGAGAAGAAGATTTTTAAAGATTTTTCCTATATATTTCTATGTAAAACATTGATTCCACATTGTGGCCCCGCCCTACCCCCGGGGGTCATGATTTGAACAATTTAGAATCTACACTACCCCAGGATGCTTCCATATAAGTTTCAGCTTTACTGGCCCTGTGGTTCTTGAGAAGAAGATTTTTAATGACCCCACCCTATTTTTGTCTTCTCTTGATTATCTCCTCTTGTGAGGGGACTTGGCCCTTCATTTTAACAATTTAAATTCCCCTTCACCCAAGGATGCTTTGTACCAAGTTTGGTCAAAATTGGCCCAGTGGTTCTTGAGAAGAAGTCAAAAATGTGAAAAGTTTACAGACGGACGTACTGCTGGACAGACAGACAGACGGACAGACAGACGGACAGACGGACGGATGGACGACGGACAAAATGTGATCAGAAAAGCTCACTTGAGCCTTCGGATCAGGTGAGCTAAAAAGAGAAATCATTACTAGGCTTATTTTTCATTTTCACTCCATAAGCCTTACGCTAAAATGGTAAGGGTTTGCAGCTCAAATGTTATTATAGCAATGCTTGAACCAATCAAGCCAGCTGTGTATCCGAGCTGGCAGTGATTTTTCTACAATTTTTAAAAGGGGCCTGTGCCTTTTCAATTGGGAAAAATTGTCGACATTTGTGTCAAATTGGGAAAAAACAATAAGATTGTAATTAACCTTCATATTGACAAGTAAAATAAAATAATAAGTAAATGTAATATCATTTATTGAATTTATTTGCTACAAAATTTTTCAAGTTCAACAAAATGGACAGTTCTACATTTTAATTTTCTTTCATTTTTGTATTTTGATTGTCCTATAGATATCCTTTTTTTTTTTTTTTACCATTATGGTAGAATTATAAATTGAGAAAAAAAAAATCATTCCTGATTTCTCGTTATTGATCGCATTGGAGATGGAATAATCTTGACACTATTTACAAGCATGTATTGCTGTATCGCATATTTCTCTGCAATGCCAGTCTCTGCAGGATGAAGAAACAGTTTAATTTTCGTGAAATCAAGGACACTTGTTGTAGAACTACTAGTACTTGCAAATTACAAATAAAGCTATGCTTAACAGATTCACATGCATATTTAAATTTCTTACGATGTATTGACACAAAAGTTTGACTTCCACATGATCAATTTTCCAAGTCTTGCAAACACACAATTAAACTGTTGTTTTTCGTCGTTATTTTAAGCGTCCGAATGACCAAAACAATAGCGTTCCATTTTAGATAAGTCGTACATAAAAAATTCAATTAAACCAAAACAATACGTTTTGATTTTGGGAAAAAAGCAGTTGAAAATTGGGAAAAAATCGGTAATTTTTAAGAGGGGAAAGGGCCGATATTCGGACCTAAATTGAGTGTAGAAAAATCACTGGCTGGAAAACCATTTTGCAAGCCTGTAGCTAATTATTATCTATACCTTATGATGGGAAATGTTGTCTTACACAATGGTAGGAAAACACAGAAGTTATAATTTGTAATGTTGACAATTTTATGTCTTTACTGAAATGAAAGTTTATAAATTAAAATGGTGTCATCATGCAGCCTTCAGTGTCTTATTCCAACTCGGAGTTAAACAATAACGATCAATCAGTGTCTTATTTATTCAATATTGGACTATATAACAAAGCACCAGTATGGACTCTTTGGGTGGTTACTATGGCTTGATGTTTACCAGAATAACAATCTTTGAACATCAAAAATATTAAATAAAGCATGACATTTACAAAGCAAGGGCATTGCAAAGCAAAGCATCGCCACACAAAAAAAACATGTCAATCCCTATACAAATTACTACTAGGTATAATACCACAGATCAAAGGAACATCAAAACAAGAGGCCCATGGGCCACAACGCTCATCTGAGTTACTTTGGCCCTGCTGTTCTTCACAAGACCTCCCCTATGTAATATTCATTGCGGCCACGCCCTACCCCCGGGGGCCATGAATTGAAGAATTTAGAATCTACACTACCCAAGGATGCTTCCACATAAGTTGCAGCTTTTCTGGCTCAGTGGTTCTTGAGAAGAAGATTTTCAAAGATTTTGCCTATATATTTCAATGTAAAACTTTGATTCCCTATTGTGGCCCCGCCCTACCCCTGGGGGCTAAGATTTGAAGAATTTTGAATCTACGCTACCCAAGGATGCTTCCACAAAAATTTCAGCTTTTCTGGCTCAGTGGTTCTTGAGAAGAAGATTTTCAAAGATTTTGCCTATATATTTCAATGTAAAACTTTGATTCCCTATTGTGGCCCCGCTCTACCCCCAGGGGCCATGATTTGAACAATTTAGAATCTACACTACCCAAGGATGCTTCCACATAAGTTTCAGCTTTTCTGGCCCAGTGGTTCTTGAGAAGAAGATTTTTTAATGACCCCACCCAATTTTTATCTTTCCTGATTATCTCCCCTTGTAAGGGGGGTTGGCCCTTCATTTTAATAATTTAAACTCCCCTTCACCCAAGGATGCTCTGTACCAACTTTGGTTAAAATTGGCTCAATGGTTCTTGAGAAGAAGTTGAAAATGTGAAAAGTTTACAGACGGACGGACAGACAGACAGACAGACAGACAGACGGACAGACGGACGGACGCCGGACAACAGGTGATCAGAAAAGCTCACTTGAGCTTTCAGCTCAGGTGAGCTAAAAAGTGAAAAGTAATACAGGTAATCTTCGTTATCTCGACATCGCCGGGACCATCGGAAAATGTCGAGATATCCGAGGTGTCGAGATATCAGAGTTGAGACTTGACGTCCAAGATTTCACTGCATAGCAAAACAAACAAGCTTATTATATGTACATGACTTTAATATAGACTGTAGCTCAAGATATTTCAGAATTCCCTCTATTTTTATAAAAAATCTAAGAAGTTATTTTAAAAATCTTGTTTATAAAACGTGTTCTTTATCGAAATCTTTCTAAATTCACAAAGATTCAGCGCAAAGTTACATCATTCGCGTGTAACTTGCCTTTTTGTCAGAACGGGATACGAAATGCGCTCTATAAATTTCAAACCATACAAAGTCGACATCCGATATACGGAAAAAATTAAATGCAGATTACTTTTTTCTTATTTCATTCAGGAAGAATGTACATTAAACTTAATTTTTTAAAGAGATTTGTGTATCTAAACTAACGTAGTAATGTTACAGAAGCATGAATTACCGCTGATTCGGTCAATCGTGTCGTTAATTGGATTGTTTCCTGTTGAATACATTTTAACCATAGTTGCCAACTCACCCGATTTTGTCGGGTTACACCCGATTTTTCGACCCTTAACCCGATTATTTTTTATGACACAGCGGGTCATGCTTTTCTCCCGATTTTTGCCAAACAACCCGAAAATCTCCCGATTTCCGAATTTGGTTCGAAAATTAGGTTGCACTTTTAACTTCCAGTTGCAACCCAAGCTTGGATCTACGTAAACAATGCCGATGGCTATGTTCAGTAGGCCGTGTACCAGTAAATTATCAGTGCAGGTGTAAACAATTACCCGCGAGTTGTTTTGACAAATCAGGGTTTGAAGTCAATTTAAAATGGCTTCCGATAGAACTATAGATCGTTATCAGGGCCAGCAGGAACAAATTGAACCAAGAAAAATATAAACGATATTTATGTACATATCAAGGACTCTCGGAAAACAACTTTCATTAGATAAAATAAAAGTGATGGAAGATGGTGTAGGCCTAACTGTACATTTGATACATATTGCACTTGTTAATTAATTCGGGAGAGGAAAAATAACTTCAAAACCAAAATTGTAATACTTTCAAATTTAGCACAAACATATGCTTCAAATAAGCGATGCAGATTATGAAAAGGCTTCTTTTAAGAAAAATGCACACTTAATTCAGGTCAATACTGAAACCTTCAATGCTCTTTTTTAACATGTAAATTTAATCAATATATATTATTTTTTTGTCATTGTAAGTTCAAGCCTCTGTTTAATAAAAGAATTATCAATACATAAATACTTATATAAAATACATTATAATTTAATCATGGTAGATATGTCGTGAATGTCGTTACGCGTTATGACCAGATTTTTTACTTTCCAAATCTGGTCATGACCAGATTTTTACATGTTGGAGGTTGGCAAGTATGATTTTAACTACAAAATATCATTAAAAAACCTTTTAATTCCTTAGTTTGAATTATTCAGTGTGTTTGTTATTCATTGTAATTTAATTACCATTTTCAAATTTAAAAGTTATGTTAGGTTTCGATATAAATAACCGTCTGTACATTTACGCAGAATCATGTACATTTACTATGATATTACCCAAGCTGAACATTATGCAATTAACTTCTCAAAGACACCAAGGGGGCTTGGGATTCACCTACAAACACAGTCCATAGAATTAATTAAGCAGCGTGCAGTCAAAACATGGGTGTGAAAGGTGTGAAATTTTGACGACGTCGAGATACCCGGAGTAGTCCTTGCGTGACGAGCGACCCTATCTGACAAACAGTTAGGTTCAGTAGAGCAGAAAATTGCCAATGTCGACATATACCAGGCAAATTTTGCTCTTGGAACTGTGAAAATACGTCGAGATAACCCGGGTTGTCGACATTACCGAGGTCGACATATCAGAGTTTTTGCAAATCATTTATATAGTAAATACTGCCCGGACCGTGGAAGGACGTCGACATATCCCAGGTTGTTCATATATCTGATGTCGAGATACCGAAGTTTACCTGTACTAATTATTTTTTGTTGCCACAGAAAATAAAATTGAAACCAAATCATTAAGCACACTGCAGGAGATAGACATCACTTTTCTGGAGCTTTGATGTACATATGGTAATTAAAGAAAGATTTAAGACTATAGGCAGAAAAGTATGTCACTGAAATGACAGAGATCAGGCATGATATGGAAAAAGATGATACTTCTAAGGGTATCACTACACTCCCTATTGTCGAGTCTCAATTACATAAACAATGATTAAAATGATTCCACATAATGCATTTAATTAGTGTAATGTCTTACTTTTCCCAGAGATCTTGGTCCTAGAATGAGGATGATGAATATAACAGCCCACAGTATCACAAGACAGACGACAAAGTACCATACAAGATGGCCAGTGTGACCTATTCCAGCTGACACCTGTAGTATATCCTGGCTGCAAAACAATTAATGAATCAATCAGTAACCCTTGAATGCAATATAGCAATTGTAACTGAAAATGAATAAACATGATGGTAAGTATCATAATTATGAAACTCTCCTCATCAAATATTATCTAAAAGTAATGTGCAGACTTGCATCAAATCAATGTCCCGGTAATGTGACACTGTATGATACAACATTCATGCAGAGTAGTTACTTGGGAGCGGACCTCAGGTTCAAAATCTTAAACTACTCAATCATCTGTAAAATGTGGATCAGATATCCAGCATGAACATCCAAAGCAAGTCTGGTAGTGTGCATCCCTAAATGCATTATCCTTGCAAGTTTGGTCTAGGTGGGACCTCGGACTTACTCTAAAAACTGCAACCTTATCACTCATCCAGAAATTGGAGGACAGATCCAGTATCCAAAGCAAGTCTAGCAGAGTGCATCCCTAGATGCACCACCACTGCAAGGTTGGTTCAGATAGGGCCTGTAGAAGCTTAGGAAAGAGATCTGATCCCAAAAAATTAACCTGCTCCAACAACATTAACCTGGTCATTCTTATTGGCTGATTAGATGCATGTGCAGTATCTGAAACCTGACTGGTACCATGAAGCACATTTAAAATCTGCTTTAAAAACTTAAACCTTGGATGCTGACCCCAATACTGAGGTTGAGGTGAACTAAAAAAAGCAGGATTAAATTGGCAATTAAACATATGATTTCCATGTCAGCTTTAGTGACTTCATGGCCCATTCAAATTAACTGCCCTTGGATCTTTGTCCTTCACATGTAAAATCCTATGAGTTGACTTTCACTATTTTTAAATATTAAGCTGAATATCAGCAGGTTAACTAACACAAAGAAAATAGTGTAAAACCATGAAAAAATATTCCATTCCCTTCCAGCAAGATCTATTACCTTCTGTGGCAAAAATAAAATATTTCTACAAACATTCATAAACTTCTAAAATAATAATTCTAAAGAGCAACTCTAATAAACTTCATTGCATGACAACTTGTCAAAATACTTACTATAAATGTATACTTCCTACAGTAGAAAGAACATATGGGAATCTAGATGATGTATTGACACTCGTCAGCTCTCTGTCTATCTGGACGTTTGTAGAGCAAAGAATATCTGAAAAATTTGATTCATAGTTACATGAAATTTGGCACAGAAACAGAAGTAAATCATTTTTAAACTAGAACTGTCCAAAATGGACAAATACCCCTCACAGGGTTTTTTCAAGGAAGGTGCCAAGTCACTAATACTAGTATTTGATGGATCCAAGAGGTGTTCACAATTTGTTTAAACATTTAGAGTGAAAATTTACCGGTAATTGCTCATTATAATTTTTAATGAATGAAACTAAGGCGCAGCCTTATAAAACATCAATACTTATAATAACATTTTTTTTTATTACATTGAAAAAATAAATAACAATTTTTCAAGTATTCCTCTATTGAAAGTATGGATGCATTATTTATCCATTTTTTCTACAGTGACTATAGGTCAAGATCAAGACACACCCTCAGGTCATACACAATCTTTGTGTGAAGTGGAAACTCCCAACATCCCAACATTATTCTCCATAAAAAAGATACAGCCAGACACAAATTATGAACTTTTTCTTTCAGTGACCTTGAACATGCCCAAATGACCTTACGTCAAAGTCATGACACATCCTCAGGTCATAAGCCATCTTTGTGTAAAATGGGAACTCACCAAGTTTATCCATAAGAAGATATAGGCCGGACACCAATTATGAACTTTTTCTTTCAGTGACCTTGAACTTGCCCAAATGACCTTGGGTCAAGATCATGACACACCCTCAGGTCATGAGCAATCTTTGTGTGAAGTAGTAGATTCTAATGTTCCTCCGTAAGAAAGATACGGACAGGACATGTTTGCACAGCTAGACAGACAGACGGACAAGGTGATTCCTATATACCCCCTAAACTTCGTTTGCGGGGGGTATAATTATTTATTGAACAGTTTCTTAATATTTGGTTTGTCTGGTGAATAACAAACCATATTCACCACCGAAAGAGTCCATAATTGTTTTATTATATAGTCCGGATTTGAATAAATAAGACATTGAAGGCTGCATGACAATACCTTTTTTCTATCCTATACCTTTTTTTTATCCTAGTCATGCCTGCACCTGATTTTTACCAAATAGCCAAACTCTGGCCTTTCAGAACAACTTAATATAAGGTACCTTGGTAATTAGGAAATGATTATGTGTTAATTACCATAACTTTACAGGGTTTGACATTAACTTTTATGAGTACTAGACCTGTCGAGCTACTTCCAATAATTTTTACTAGCCCTGACCATAAAATCACTAGCCCTGACCAAACTTGAAAATTCACTTTTTATAAACTGCTAATAATTATAATGAAAAAAAAGTTTCAAAACCATACTTCAATAAAGATACCGTCTCTCACACCTGTTCAGATATATTCTGACAGACTCTTCCATAAGTTGTTAGCCATTAAGTTGGGTTAAGCATGACACACAAATATTATAAGCCTTAATTAAGGAACAATCAATGAACTTAGTATAAATATAATTACCCTAAATATAAATACATTGTGAATTAAAGAATATATCATTCAATAGCTTCATACTAATTTTAAATACTGAACGAAGCTAGTTCCCATCGCAACTTGTCTATTACAGACGGGCTAAAAATAGCAATTGTATCATGAGGAAAAGTTTTCTTTTACAGAGCGATGGGTGATGTTTACTATCAGACAAATAAGAATTTAGAAAAAAATAAAAAACATTTTAGAATATTTATTTGAAAAACTGAAATAAGGGTTATCATTTATTTCATACACACGACCAGTAGGTCTAGTTCACGAACATTTTACACGACCAGACCACTCATTTACTAGACTGGGTCGGTCGGATGTGCCTTAGTGTCAAACCCTGCTTTAATTTTTACCAATTTTCATCAAGATTTGTTTGACTGACCAATGGAAATTAAAGGATATTATAATTACAAGCTATCATCTGTCACTAAACAAGGCAGAAACCATTCATTCATACAAGGCTTTGTACTGTCATTGAAAAAAACTAGAAATATGTCCATAGGACATAAATGCCCCGCTGAGGGTATATTAGTAATGCAACATTTTAAAACAAATTGAGAAAGGTGAGGTCAAGGTCAAAGGAAAGGTCAAGGTGAAAAAATATTGATGCAGTTGAATAGCTTACATTAGTATGTATCAGCATATGAAGTTTGACACAAATTTAAGAAAAGTGAGGTCAAGGTCAAATGAAAGGTCAAGGTCAAAAATTGTTTATGCAGTTGAAAAGGTTACATCAGTATGTATTAGCATATGAAGTTTGATAAAAATATTAAGAATGGTTTTAAAACTGAGCTAAACACTAATTAAAGAAAAGTGAGGTCAAGGTCAAAGGAAAGATCAAGGTCAAAAAATGTTGATGCAGTTGAAGAGCTCTCATCAGTATGTATCAGCATATGAAGTTTGATAACACTATCTTGAATGGTATCTTTAAAACTGAGCTAAAAACTTATTTAAGAAAAGTGAGGTCAAGGTCAAAGGAAAGGTCAAGGTAAAAAATATTGATGCAGTTGAATAGCTCTCATCAGTATATTCAGCATATGAAGTTTGTTAAAAATATCTTGAATGGTTTCATTAAAACTGAGCTAAACACTAATTTAAGAAAAGTGAGGTCAAGGTCAAAAGAAAGGTCAAGGTCAAAAAATGTTGATGCAATTGAATAACTTACATCAGTATGTATAAACATATGAAGTTTGATTACACTATCTTGAATGGTATCTTTAAAACTGAGCTAAACACTAATTTAAGAAAAGTGAGGTCAAGGTCAAAGGAAAGGTCAAGGTCAAAAAATGTTGATGCAGTTGTATAGCTCTCATCAATATCTATCAGCATATGAAGTTTGATAAAAATATCTTGGATAGTTTCTTTGAAACTGAGCTTTGAACAGAGCTAAACGCAAAGTGTGACGGAAGGACAGAAGGACGGAAGATGGACATGACAAACACTGTATGCCCCGGCCATATTCATGGCGGGGCATAAAAACCATACTGACTAAGGGTTTTATTTAATGAATATCATTACGGTTTACTTAGTATAAAAACTATGAAATAGGAGATATTCAGAAACAACATCATTAGTTCAGAAAAACAATCATGCAATAATTATGAAATTTAAGAATGGATCTGACTTAAGAACCTGGCATGTACTATCTAATCAACCAGCTAACCTTATGATGAAAAGGAAAAATAATATAGACTCAACATCAGATATTATATGTGTTTATTATACCTCTCCTGATTTTTCCCCTATATATAATTAGATTGTTAGATGTGAATAATTCCCTAGCAATCACCATGAATGGACTAATTCCTAGTTGTTTTTCTATGCATTAGTCACATGAGCTATGAATCCCTGGTTTGATATCTGTAGGAGTATAGCAGTGAATGAACTAATCCCCATTTTGCCATGCATCAGTCAACATGGTCAAGTGAACTAATCCCTCCTTCAAAATTTGTATCAGTATAAAAACAGTTGAAAAGTATATTATTGAGGGAGTTAGCAAGATTCCAGTTTCCCTTGACCAAGACTATTTCCCTCTGCTTCACTTAAGGAAATAGTATTGGCCTTGGGAAACTGGAATCTTGTTAACTCCATGATATACCTTGACTGTATATTACGATGTATATGAATATTACTTTCCTACGAAGGCCCAGAAGGCTCATTCAAGATTCAAGTTTTAAAATACGAGATTCGAAATTCGAGTTTCGAGATTCAAGATCCAAAATAACCAATCAAAAGGCGGATTCAATATTTGATTACTCCCCTTTATTAAGTTTTCACTATCAAGAAATCACTGAATATATTGTTAACAAATGGGTCATTTGCTTAAATAATAATGCAAGAAAAAATTTTACATATATCAAAACAAAATAGAAATGAATTTTGGGTAATGTTTTGAAAAATATGTATAAAATCTTATTTTCCTCATTAAACAAAACAATAGATACATATATAGAATATTATATGGTCTTATCTTTGAATTGCGAAATCAGTATGTACATAAATTATTGATGAGGGAGAAAATAATTATTATTGATATGAAATACTAAGGATCGTCTTTACACATGCAGTTAGACTGATCTACTATTTGATATGGAATAAAATAAATTCCAGTCTGTATTGTATATATAATTTTTAATTAATTCAAGTATTAAAAGCCTTAATTGAAAGCTTAATTTTTATGTATTTCTCCTATTGGGGTACAGTGGTATATATTCCCTTTGGCTAATGTGTACGCTAATGTGAAGGCACAGATTTCACCTAAAGCGCATCATTGCCGAATTGCGGATAGGCAAGGAGGGAGTCGCCCCCTCTCAATAGAAGGGGGGGGGGGGTCGGGGGGGTCGGAGGACTTGCTGCGATCTTGGAGACATCTATCATTGTCATTTTTCCAGTGAATATAATTTTAAATCATTTAAACATATTTTTATGATACAGAAATTAAAATCTTCATAACAACTTTTAATAAATTTGAGAAATTTTAAAATCCTTACACAGTGCTTGGAAATTATGGAAACTTCTTTACTGAATAATCTATATAATTTTTAAAATGTTTTATGTTTGACTCCCTACTAACCCAACCTAAAAATCAAAAGTTTTGTATACTGTAAAGGTTGGATAGGCATAAAAGTGTGGATTGCTAAAAATACTTTTATTGCCTTTGATGAAAAAATATTCTAGTAACTGGTAAATAAATAAGATTTATGATCACCTTTCCCCCATTTTTCAACCAAATACATGTATAAATAAATAATTTTTTTTACATCAAGTAGGCTACAGTCTTTTTGCCTATATGGAATATACACCATTGGGAAAGCGAACTCGATTTTTTTTTATCACTACTACGATGTCTTTCAAGATTTTCTGTGTACACTAAAAAGGCGTACATGAACTAAGTAATTTTAATACGTACTCCTTTAGGCTATACCATTTTTTCAAAGTCCTAAAGGTGTATAGAGGGTCCACTGTTTTGTTAAAATAATTAATTTTTTATCATTATTAAATACAGGTAAACTTCGTTATCTCGACATCGACGGGACCATCGGAAAATGTCGAGATATCCGAGGTGTCGAGATATCCGAGTTGAGACTTGACGTCCAAGATTTCATTGCATAGAAAAACAGACAAGCTTATTATATGTACATGACTTTAATATAGACTGTAGCTCAACATATTTCAGAATTCCCTCTATTTTTATTAAAAATCTATGAAGTTATTATAAAAATCTTATTTATAAAACGTGTTCTTTATCGAAATCTTTCTAAATTCACAAAGATTCAGCGCAAAGTTACAGCATTGAGCTGCATTCGCGTGTAACTTGCCTTTTCGTCAGAACAGGATACGAAATGCGCTCTATAAACTTCGAACCGTATAAAGTCGACATCCGATATACGGTAAAAAAAATTAAATGCGGATTATTTTTTTCTTATTTCATTCAGGAAGAATGTACATTAAAATTATTTTTTTTTAAAGAGATTTGTGTATCTAAACTAACGTAGTGATGTTACAGATGCACGAATTACGACTGATTCGGTCAATCGTGTCGTTAATTGGATTGTTTCCTGTTGAATACATTTTAACTACAAAATATCATTAAAACATTTTTTTAATTCCTTAGTTTGAATTTTTCAGTGTGTTTGTTATTCATTGTAATTTAGTTATCTTTTTCAAATTTAAAAGTTATGTTACGTTTCGATATAAATAACATTCTGTACATTTACGCAGAATCGTGTAGATTTAGCAATGATATTACCCAAGCTCAATTAACTTCTCAAAGACGCCGAAGGGGCTTGGGATTCACCTACAAACACAGTCTATAAAATTAATTAAGCAGCGTGCAGTCAAAACATGGGTGTGAAAGGTGTGAAACTTTGACGACGTCGAGATACCTGGAGTCGTCCGTGCGTGACGAGCGACCCTATCTGACAAACAGTTAGGTTCAGTAGAGCAGAAAATTGCCGATGTCGACATATGCCAGGTAAATTTTGCTCTTGGGACTGTGATTATACGTCGAGATAACCCGGGTTGTCGACATTACCGAAGTCGACATATCAGAGTTTTTGCAAATCATTTATATAGTAAATACTGCCGGGACCGCGGAAGGATGTCGACATATCCCAGGTTGTCGACATATCCGATGTCGAGATACCGAAGTTTACCTGTACTTTTATATCTTTTTTTTTCTCTATGGCCATTACATCATGTATTGAAACTTGTGTATTGATTGGTTATGTATCTTGTGAGACCCGAGCGGTTTCCTTATAAATAATTATCGAATATATAATTATTTTGCCCATGCATCGCAAGATTGACACTGACTTTGTCTACCGTTGTAATAAAATAAACAACATAGCCATTCTCTCCCTCCCCCCACCCATATTCCCCTTATATTTCTTACCGATATAATTTACTATAGAAAACATAGCAACTTTATGCTTGTGTCCTTTCAAAAATAACGTCTAATAACGTGATAACCCCGGTTTTTTTTTTTGGGGGGGGGGGGGGGCTTTACAGTGATTTTTTATTTTATTATTTCCTACGGGCCAAAACAAAGAGAAATCATTATCTTTATTAAGCATATATATTTCAGCCATCCGTACTTAAGGGGCTGTCTCTTGGTTTCACAAACTTGGTCACTGGTCACTTTCTAATACCTTGTCACAAACTATATCCACTTCAGTGGCGTAGCTTCCATTGAAGCATGGAAGCACGTGCTTCCACATTGTTCGGTGGGGGAAAATGAATTCATAAAAAGTTACAATGCTTTTCAAAAATAAATTTGAAACACTCTGTGAAGAAAATACTGAACTGTAGAAAAGGTTTGCTTTATTTGTTTAATATTTTAATTTTTTAATTTATATTAAATTTATGAATATCATTTCTATATATAATTCATAAGACTCAAGTTCATGAAAACATGCATGTATGATTGAAATTTCAAAAGCATTTTATAATGGATAATACATACTTAGTGTAAGATGTATAACATTGAATATATGTAAAATGCATGTAGGCCTATAACAGGCTAATAATAAGGACATCTGGGAGAACTGCTGCTAAAAAAGTATTTAGAAAAAACAAACTAACATTTAACATTTTATGGTTTAAAATGTTATTAACCTTTTTAAAGTCGATCGTCACTTGTCTAAAATGCACCAGCTTCCAGGGGCTTCACCGCCAGAGTCCCCAGGACTTCGCCTTGGTCCCACAGGGGCTTTGTGCCCCCCCCCCCCCCCCCCCCCCCCCGGCATTTTATGCTTCCACATTGATGGACCCCAAGCTACGCCACTGCACTTCAAAACTCGTATTGGTCACTGGTCACTTTCTAATACCTTGTCACAAACTATATCCACTTTGAAACCCGTATTACTATTTATCATTAATCGCTAGTCACTTGTTTAATTGCACACTTATAATTCTCATCGACTACAATATGCCCCCTCCCCCCTCCCTTTGCTCTTTGAATCCAATGAACAATATTTATTATTATGACATCAATCCTATAAACAAAGTAGATAATACGATATAGATATTCTTGATATAAATCTATTATAATGTTTAAGAAGTTACAATATAAAGAGCAAGAGCCACTTAGGGCCTTTTTTGGCCCTGAGAATTTCTGAAAAATCGAAACTGCTCAGTTTTGGTTGAAAATGCAGTATTTATAACTTGGGCCCTTAGTGACAGTGTATGTATTGAACATGACGTAATTTTCCCTCTAGTCAGTGCATTATGACGTCATAAAATGTGTCATTTTTCCATATCCTGTAAATTTCTTTAAAAGTGGCCGAAAGTTGAGGTGTTATTTCAATATTTCATATAGAGCACAACCTTTGATCCAAAATATGCAATTACATAATAAAGATCTGTTTCTGACGATCACAAAACATGTTTTAATTTTTGGATCGTGGGCTGTGCTCATATTTTAGTTCTTTGCTGAATGTAGTCAATACGCATGTTTTCTGCTAAATTGAAGAACACTGCTTCTTCGCAAAGCCTGTTTTCCGATACCTGGATTCTCAAAAAGAAATTTTGTTATAGGAAATGAGAGCACTAAGTCTCTACTTTATTTTGATATATGTAATGGGACAGATGGTGATAGTCAATTAATTGATAGAAGGACAGGGCCATTTTATGCATAAAGTGAAACTAGCTCTTTAAGCATATTTTGGAGACCAAAAACCCAATATTTTTTCTAATTCCATTCTAATATATATAACACTCTTTCTTGCATTGTAATATAATCAAATGACCTCTTCGGTTTGAATATATTCAACGATTTCTTGAAGGTCAAAACTTAACAAAGGGGAGTAATTGAATCTTAAACCAGTTTTTGATTGGTTAGTTTGGATCTTGAATCTCGAAACTCGAATTTCGAATCTTGAATTTTGAATCTCGTATTTCGAAACTCGAATCTCGAATGAGCCTTCTGGGCTTTCGTACTTTTCTTCACACAAATTAGTCCCAAGATTAACAAGAGGCCCATGGGCCTTGAATCGCTCTTCTGATAAACTGTACAACCTATCACTTCTATTTGAAGCCTCGAAGTATCCTGTATATTTACATAAACCCTTGAAATTCCAATTCACACTCTGAGAACCCAAGATGATTCTAAGCCAATCAGTACCTGAGAGTTGGTCATGGTGACCTACTTATCACTTGTCATTCTCTGAGGACCCATCAACTAAGTTTGATGATTCTAAGCCAATCAATACCTAAAATATTTTTTAAAATTATAATCATAAAATTTTATAAGTAGGTCAAAGTGACCTACTTTTCAATTGTTTTACTCCAAGGACCCAAGATGCATCAACTGACAAAGTTTGATGATTCTAAGCCAATTAGTACCTGTAATATTTAATTAAAGCCATAAATTTTCAAAAGTAGGTCACCGTGACCTACTTTTCAGTTGCTATACTCCGAGGACCAAAGATACATCGACTGACAAAGTTTGATGATTCTAGCCAATAAGTACCCAAAATATTTAATTACAGCCATAAATTTTCAAAAGTAGGTCACAGTGACCTCTTTTTCAGTCAACCTACTCCGAGGACCAAAGATGCATCAACTGACAAATTTTGACGATTCTAAGCCAAATAATTCCTGAAAATATTAAATACAGCCATAAAATTTCAAAAGTAGGTCACCGTGACCTACTTTTCAGTTGTTGTACTCCGAGGACCCATGACGCATAAACTGACAAAGTTTTTATGATTCTAAGCCAATTAGTACCCGAAATATTTTATTAAAGCCATAAATTTTCAGAAAGTAGGTCACGGTGACCTACTTTTTAGTTGACCTACTCCGAAGACCCATGACGCATCAACTGACAAAGTTTGATGATTCTAAGCCAATTAGTACCCGAAATATTTAATTAAAGCCATAAATTTTCAAAAGTAGGTCACGGTGACCTACTTTTTAGTCGATCTACTCTGAAGACCCAAGATGCATCAACTGACAAAGTTTGATGATTCTAAGCCAATTAGTACCCGAAATATTTAATTAATGCCATAAATTTTCAAAAGTAGGTCACTGTGACCTACTTTTTAGTCGACCTACTCCGAAGACCCAAGATGCATCAACTGACAAAGTTTGATGATTCTAAGCCAATAAGTACCTGAAATATTTAATTATAGTCATATAAATTGAAAAGTAGGTCACGGTGACCTACTTTTCAGTTGACCTTTTTTGAGGACCCAAGATGCTTCAACTTACAAAGTTTTATGATCATAGGACTTAAAATGTCCAAATTATGCCTCTAAAACGCTTTGAAATCGAATGCCTGCAAAGTTCAAAAAAGTAGGTCACTGTGACCTACTTTTTAATAAATATGTTTTATGGCCCCAAGAGGCATCATCTTACAAGATTTAATGATTCTAAGCCTCCCCGTATTCGAATTA
The DNA here is from genome assembly GCF_033153115.1 of Saccostrea echinata. Taxonomy (NCBI): domain Eukaryota; kingdom Metazoa; phylum Mollusca; class Bivalvia; order Ostreida; family Ostreidae; genus Saccostrea; species Saccostrea echinata. The sequence goes on along the minus strand of NW_026889774.1, from coordinate 4,425,100 downwards.
ATGACCTTAATTGTTTTAAAAAAGATTAGCCATAAAATTCAAAAAGTAGGTCAAGGTGACCTACTTTTTAAGTGACGTACTTTGACGACCCAAGATGCATCAACTGACAAAGTTTGATGATCATAGGCCTTAAATTGTTCAAAATATGCCTCTAAATCATTATGAAAAAGAATGGCCGCAATATTTGAAAAGTAGGTCACCGTGACCTACTTTTGAGTCAACATGATATGAGGTCCTTAGATGCACCAACTGACAAGATTTGATGATCCTAGTCCTTATAGTAAGCAAAATATCAACATTTTAATAAAATGTAATTTTTGGTCAACTTTGAAGTGACCTTGAGACCACGCCCTTTGCCCCAGGGTAAATCCCCGTGCAAATTTTAATCTACAACATATCCTCATCCTTTTGTGTAAGTTTGGTGATAATCTGCCCAGTGGTTCTTGAGAAGAAGATTTTTTAGCAACCAGTACTTTTGTTTCTATTTTCCTAATTATCTCCCCTTGTTAAAGGGTCACAACCCCAGTTTTAGTATAAAAGGGAGCCCTTGGGCCAAGGATACCCTGTGACAAATTTGACAATAATTGGCCAAGGGGTTCTTGAGTTATGGCCCATATTCTAAAAAGTTTACGCACACCGCACACCGCACAAATGGCCATAGCATTAGCTCTTTGAGCCTTTGGCTCAGAAGAGCTAAAAACCATGGGAGTAGGTAGACCACTAGTATTTGAATTTCAAAATATACTTCCCTGTGTATCACAATGTGATCTTTATATTGGATAGTGTTCAGTCTTACCTCCGGTGTTGTTACAAGTACTGGCAGATGATAATGGATGGACCAAAAAGTACATTGCCCAAATTAATGTTGTTCCATAGTATAGGCTTACTAATGTGGACACCATGACTACAGCCACTCCCAGCCCTATAATAGAAATCACAATTAATTTATTACTTTTTCATAAGAAATACTAGAAACATTTTCCTAAACCTGTATAATAAGCAGGAAACAATGTCATTTCTTACAGATCAAGGTCACATGTCTAAAAGTGAGTTAAATATGCATGCCTACCATGGAACCCATCATTGGAATAAATTTAAACTTGAGTGTGTACATGTAGTTGCTGATGGCCCAAAAGGATTGTCATTACCTTGACTGTAGGTCATATCTTCAAGGTCATCGGATAATAACACATTGAAACTGTGTACAGCCATAACTTTTAAATTAACTAGATGAAATCCCGCGCAAGCGCGGGAAATTGAATTTATACAACTACCAACAAAAAAATTCCAAAAATATATATATTGTAGTTTCTACTGACAGCCTATAGGCTTATAGCAGGAAGAAATACTTTGTTCAAAATCCCGCACGAAGTAGATGTACGTCTCCAATCCCCACCCCCCTTTTTTTGTAAAACTTAACAATTTCATTAATTGACGTTTATTGTGAAACCTGTTATACTATGTTATTGATATTGTACTTCAGATGCTCTTATTTCATTTCCGTCAAGGATAGAAGCAGCGAATATGCACATTTTACTGATAAATTGATTTTTTTTTTAAAATTCACAGTTACTTGGGTCTTTTTTTTTTTTTTACATATGTCAGTAAGGTACATACATATTTATAAACCAAGATCCAAGTACCTGTGTAAAAATTAGCTTTTGACGCCCTATGAATAGGCCGAGTATTTGATACAAAAGACTGTTTTCAGAAAAAAAACTGAATGTATTGATTAAAGCACAAAATTTTACAGCATAATTGTATTTGAACAATATCCTTTTCATTAATTTTCTCTTTTCATGTAAGCAAGTTTATTACGAAATACAAATTGTACTTCGGGTTCGTTGCCACGATGCTCTCAGTGAGGAATATATACAAATTTTACCGATAAATTTATTAGGAAAACCTACTACATGTACATATATGCAAGTCTTTCGATAAATAAATATATCCACAACTGACCATTCACACAAAAGCTTTTTTTATGTTCATGCTATAATCGCGCCTTGTTTTTCTTTTTAACATCGGGCTCGATGCTATGCGATGTTCTAGAAGCTTCCGTCAATATTAAGATTGGTGAATGACGAAAATAATTTGCACATTTTTCTTTTTAATCGGTTATTACAACTTATTTCTTTTATATCATTTAAATCAAGTTTTGATTGAATAATTCAGTAATAACATTTTATGAAATAAATAAACGATTGCTTGTTGTCAGTTTCATTGAAAATTGCCAGTAACTTAGATCCGCAACCGGAAACGCCTTTTTGCTATTTCATGGCTGTTTATAGAAAATGAAAGTAGACTTTTAATTTAATATACGATACTTACAATGCGAGTGCAATCTAAATATAGTTTACGGACATCATCTTGTATCTAAATAAATGTATTCTTAGAAGAGTAAGTAAGAACTCTGGTGCACCCGTTTAGGAGTTTATTTGCAAAATTTATTAATTTATAAGTATAGATGCATGTTGAGAAGAAAATATCTTTCCCACAAAAGGGAAATTTTGGCATGATTGTCAGCCTGGATCATATCTCTCAAACCCTTAAATAACAAGAGGCCCATGGGCCACATCGCTCACCTGAGTAACTTTGGC
>NW_026889774.1:3012500-3060000 GCF_033153115.1 Saccostrea echinata | reverse complement strand
TAATTGAAAAGGACAGGGTATTCATATATATGATAGATAGAATATTATTTTTTAGTTGTTGCTTAATTTTGACAAATTCTGTTGAATTTTATTTCTTGCATTGTTTTCAGTTCAAGAAGCAATGCTGGGTGTTAGGATTTGAAAGCTATTTTTTTCGCATTGTATTTTGAATTGTTATAGATTTTCTTTTGCTGGCTTATTTTCAATTTGTTATTGATATAGAAGTGACGATGAAAATGTTGTTTGAGTGTTATTTGTTGTTAGAAATTTTATTTGGTGCTCAATTTCTTTAATTGCAATACAAATTATATATGATATACATGTACTAATATAGAAAAAAATATGTGATGAACGATTATTTTTTGGGAAAGTAATCATGGAAAATTTGAAATACTAAAATTCATTACTCTATATATTTCATCTCTATATTTCATCTATATAGAAATCCATGATCATTTTTTCATAAAATCAATATATTATTATTATTATTAAGTTGTTCAGCAAGTAAATAATAATCCATTGTGCCATTATCAGTGTGCAGGCATTTGTTTTGCTTATATTGACACATACATGTAGACACTGCTTCAGTGCTTTGTTTTGTTTTTTTTTTCTCTGCTTAGTGCAATTTTTTGTGATTGAATATTGTACACCTATTATTAAATAAATGTTAAAAGAAAATTTGCGCCGTATTCATATATATTTTATGTCATGTCCAGAAGTATTTTTCTTTTAAAGATAACACGTGTCTCAGTGAATCAGAATGATGCTTAATTTAGGTAAATTTAGTTAAAAATAATAGAATGCTTATTTTTACCTTAATTTCCCTCACATAATGTAGAACATATGTACAAACTTAGTTTCCTTTTGACAGAGGATTCTTAGTGTAAATTTGCTCAGCTTCAGCATGGAGAAAACTGATTTTTATGGACGATGTCATGATTTTGAACAGTCATGTTCTTTGTCATCATACAACTTCTCCAATTTGGCATCACTCAACACCTGTCTTTATCTTATTTGGTTTTAACATCAGGATATACCTTGCATTTAATCATCTAGTTCTTATTTAGAGTTAATTTGAACAGGATTTGTTTTGCCAAAGTCTTCTATTCTTATATTTGTTGTCCAATGTAAATATTGTTTTAAAAGTACACCAGATCTGACCAACAACTGAACTTTCAGGTGGCTGGCTTATGATTGATTTATCAATGGACTTTACACCATCATCTGTGATGAAAGCGATTTTGCCTTTGGCGATTCCCTTGGCTTGATAAAATTCTTTCCTGAGTGGAACATATTTTGGACTCTTTTAGCTGTGGCAGTTTAAGCTCAAGATAATAAGCACCGCCTTCAAATTTACTTGGTCTGTCAAGGTCAGTCAGTGAATCAAGTGAATTGGGTCTTTGAAATTGATTGACGTTTAGTCCCTCCTCTTACCTGAGAAAACCATACAGTTAAAAATCTCGGCCTTTAAAGCCCGAAATAATAAGCACCACATTCAAATTTACCTGGTCTATGTACCCCCGTCAATCAAATGAATTAAGGTCCATCATTGGGTGCTTGACATTGATTGACATTTAGTCCCTTCCCTTACCTGAGAAAATCATACGGTAAAAAAATATCGGCCTTTAAAGTCCGAAATAATAAGCACCGCCTTCAAATATACCTGGTCTATGTACCCCCGTCAATGGTGTGTTCCCCGAACTTGCTTGAAATTGATTGACATTTAACCCTCCCCTTGCCTGAGAAAACCCGTAGGTTAATAAAATCACGGTCTTTATTTACGTGAGCAATAATAGGTCTTTTTTTCCATCATAGTATACCATTTCACGTTCGTAAACGAATACATCTGTACACACATTATATATGTACGTATCTTTATGGAATGCCACTTTTACCGAAAATAAGATCATATGTAAGATATAAAGTTTAATTTTAGGTAGGGGTACACTGTTTACATCCATTTCCCATTCATTTTTAGTCCTGATCCACTTTACAAAGATTTTAAAATAACAGCGCAATTAGGTACATTTTCCTCTTTTGGCTGATTACTGTATTTTATTAAAATCTACCTATACGTGAAAGGGAAAAACTGTATCTAAATGCGCTCGATTAATTTGATTAACCAAATGGTCTTCCCCATCATAATGATTGTTGTTTACCTGGCATGAACTTGCGTGACCTTTCATAACCTTACTCACCTGTCCAGATGAATACATTCAACGGTTTTAGTACGTGTATCACGTGGTATGCATTTCTCTCACATATGGTCGACGCTACTTGTAAGCTCACAATATTGTAATTTTTGGTTTAGTTTATATAAGTAGAAAATAAATTTATAACAGCCTTTGTTAATAAAATAATAGTTATATCTACATGCATGTACTTAAAACTACATAACCGTATTTTGATAATTAATTGATTGATTGAGGTGTTCAACTTCCATGAATACATCATTCTGTACTTTGATTCTCGATTGATAAACTTTGTCACGTGATATGAAAATCTATTCTCTCTATTGTATTAAGACCCACCCATTCTTTTTATTTTTATTCACAAAACAAGAAATGGTCACAAACCAGGAAGAATTTTGCTGTTACAGGGTCTAATAAACCAACAATAATACAATATTCCTCATAATAACGAAATATCTAACTATTGAGCTCTTTTCCTTAAGTGTCATTTTTATTCACTTTTGTTTGAAAACTATCACTCATTGTAGATTTATTAGAATTCGTCGTGAAAAAAGGGAACCCTGGCAGAAGTTATGGCAAATCATCCTTTCTAGACCCACCTCTAGTGTACGTCAGGCTGGTACTTCTTTTACCTTACGGATGGGGTTGCACGTGGTATAGAACATACTAAAGACAATATACTACAGACCTGATTGACCTGATGAAAGGAAATATTATATAAAATTATCAATTTAAACTTTGTCTTTCATATTTTAGGGAAAATTATTAATATTAGATGATCCTATATACTAAAATACACTTCTAGGGGATACTTCTGAGAACGTTTGCTTTATATCAAGGTATATTCACAAAACTTGATGACCTGATATTTTGGAATGACCTTATATTTCTACTAAAACCTGACATTTTAAAAGGCCATATATTTTTTAATTGACCTAGTAGTTTTAAATTAAATGGAGTGAAAAATAAGTTCCTTTTAACTTAAACTGTTTAAACTGTTTTATGAACTATATATTTATTTTCATATGAGATCAAACTCAGCTTCGACGGAGACTTTGTTTGTAATATCAAATTCTTCCACTTTTATTTCCGTCCTTCCAAAGTATACTTTTGTTTCAAGTTCACTAGGTCTGGCCATCCTTCCACTGGTGGTTGGTTGACTATGTTCCCTATCAATTTTATGTCTTGATCTGTGACGAATGTTAGCCTATCTCTCTTAATATTTTTTCCAACATAGATTGATGTTCGTAGTGGTATTTTTTTTCGATCCGCTTGCCTATGCCTGCTCTTAGTAATACAAACTTTTGGTTCATCGTATTTTACTTTTTCTCCTGCGTAAACGAGAACATAAAAGACATCTTTGCAGACCACTTCACCGTCTATAGTATCTCGCTTTTCTTTGGGATGGATTGATTCATCAAAACCTTGATGAACTTCAATGCCATAAGCATATCTGCATATACGGAATTTTACTTCCTCTGGATGATACCCAAACAAGACTGCTCCCTGAAGCACTGCGAGGCCCGGTTCTTTGGGACAACAAAATTTGATATTTGAGAAATCAGAATGGGACTTTATTTGGTCGCATAGATATTTAGAACAGGAGAATCCTCCAACGAGAAGTATTTGATCTAAATGTTTCACCTCGCTCAGAATTTCTTTTATCAAGGATATACATGTACAGTAAAACTTGTTGAATCCGGATGTTGTGCATTCCGGCATGTTGTTCAGTCCGGCGAAATATTTTAGTCCCTTGAATTTTCTTTATAATTTATGTTTAATAAATGTTGTTCAATCCGGATCTTGCCTATTCTGTAAACCGGCCGCTATTTAAAGAACTAACTGCTCATAATTAGTACAAATTATCTCCTCTAATCCGGCCACTTATTTTTACCTGTGCCCGCTGGTCATTATAGAAGTCTCGCGTGGGGTAATTATTGTCCCGTTAATGATCTATCCTGTATCGACAGTTTAGATTTTAATAGCGATTCTCTGTAACCACTTAAACTTCTTTGCCACGCATGGTCACCGATTTTGATGAAACTTTGCCCATTATTACAACTTGACACCAGAAACATAAATCAAATAAAATTTCGTTGCTATGTGTCTTGGTTGCCATGGTAACAGCCAGAAAAGTTGAAAAAATTGAGATTTTCAGCTACTTTAAATCTTTATTAAGCCGTCATAAAGACTAAGAAAAACAAACAAACAATTCTCCGAAAAACATGACACCATGTTGCCACTTATGCTATAAAGAAACTATTTAGAATTTATCTCTAAGTACGTGGTAACCATGGGTACATTTGGAATACATTTTAGATGCTGAAAAATGCTGAAAAACGCTCTATAGTCACAAATGATATATGTTACATGATCAAACTCAATCAACAACGTAAGAAAATCAATGAAAAATATTTGACCTCACGTAATTAGGTATTGGCAATATCATTCTAAAAATAACTTTCATGGTTGCCATGGTAACACAGTGTTGCCATGCAAAATCTGTTGCTATGATTGGTTTAATGCTACTATCGTGAGGAAAAACAATAAAATTCATGACTGGCATATATGCATCCTTAGGACCTTGCAACACCGACAACATAAGAAAAATTAAGATTAATTGTTACTTTGCAGTGTAACCATGGAAACAACGTACTAGTTGTTTAAAGTGATATTTTTTACTGCTTTAGGAATTTACTAACCTTTTAATCAAGAAAAATATTATTTGAATCACGTTGAATAGTACTTATCTCGTAGAACTAAAGTTGAATATCATATATTGATAAAGGTTGTTGAAAAATACAACACTGTTGCTATGGTTACCATGAAGAAAAAATGTTCGATTTTGTTAATTTTTGTCAATATTAGACCCTATGTGCCGGCTTTTTGCATCCAGTTAGAGATTGGGTGATAGTCAAAATTGAAAGTCAAGTTAGTTGTTCACATATATCAATCATTTAAGTTTTGGGAATCTACATACAACGATACGTATCCAAGGAAACTGAGTATTTTTCAGATTTTTATGCATGTTTTATCGCTTTATTTCCATAGCAACGCACTATTTAAAGAATTGAAATTGAATCTTTTGAAATGTGAAAATTAGGGTCACACCAAGGCCTTTAAAAATTGATCATCAGTTATATAGAAATATGCTTTTTAAAAAGATAGGATAAGATTAAAACGCTAAGAGAGTAAATTTGAAATCCCTTCATGGTATTAAAACCATGGCAACCATTGCCAACCTATAAGAAATATAATATTTTGTCCTTGGTATATGTTACAAGGATCTCTTCTCTATTATTTGCTTGCATTTCAACCCATAATTGTTTTTATTCTTAAGTGTATGACTTTATAAAATTAAATGAACAAAATTATTACTTTTGAATACTTTGTTTCCATAGTAACGTATGTTATAGATGATTTACCAAACATGTTTATCATGCATTTAAGACACCAGGCCTTCAACTTTCAGAAACAGTCGTTGCCACTTGTTTGCTTTGCTGCAAACGTTAACTGTGGGACTCTGAAGATGTTGAAAAATGCCATTTTTCAAACTTTAGGACATGTTGCTATGGTGACCATGACACGTAGCAACCAATTTTTGCCTGATTTGAGTTTACGGTATCAAAGACTTTTATCATAGAGAGTTTGGAGAAATTCTGAGACTATGCGTGCCACAGCTCCTATATAAAAGTTCAAGTCATTACAGAGAATGGCTCTTAACAAACATGATAAAAAAAATGGCTCAAGTAAGGCGGGGAAACTCGCATAAGAATGAGTGATAGTGATGGTTATATGTAGCATGTCTGTAGAAAATCTTGGAGACTTATTCATGACCTCCTTTCTACTTTCGTTTCGCGTGCACGACGTGCAATTAGAATTACAATTAGAATTACTGTGTCGCTAGTTTACAACGACCATAGCGACAAGATTTTGGTTCAATATTCATTACATGTATGACATTTGAAATTAACTAATACAGTGTCTAAATATTCAAACATATTAATTTTAAAAGAAAGAAATTAATTAGGAATCTGTCCCTAACAAAATAATATTTACAGCTACGATGAGGTTTTGGAGTTGTTTAAAACATTAAACGATTTTCAAATTTGATAAATGATCAAGAGATATTATATTTCGATACTGAATAAAAAAACTTAAACAGAAATGAAAATTCTGAAGAACAGAGTTCAAAACAAACGGAAATAGACGATTTTTTTCAAATGACACACTTGATCAAGTATTTATTTACCATGCACTCTTTGTTTATATCTATGTAATTTTTAACTTGCTATAACGGTTCAATTTTCTCCAATCCGGATGTTGCCTAATCCGGCCAAAAATTTTGGAACCACTGGTCGCCGGATTAGACAAGTTTTACTGTAATTCGATTCTTGGCTTCCTCAAAAAATTCTTTAAATTTTGAATTTTCCACGTATAAATGATCAAAAGTTACTGAATCTTTCACTGATATTTGTCCATACATTCTTAATCTACCTGGTAGTTTTAATCGAATATTTGCAAAAGGTGCATTGCTGATTTGTCTTTTTTGCATTTCAAATTCCCTTTCGATATCAAAAGCATCTCTTGGGGCTGATTCCCACAGTTGTTGTAGACAAGATTCACAATTGAAGACATTTTTAATGTATTTCTCGAATTCTCTATCAACCATAGTTCCTCCCCAGTCACCACCAGAAGCTTTATAAACTTCTGCTAGTCTGCCATCTTCCAAAACATCATGGACCACAACATCAGCTGTTACTCCTTTAAAATAAAGAATTATAAGCGTTAGGAAGATATATTTTCCATTTTCTTCAATTGTTAAATCCTAAATTTTAAAAAATATTGCGATTCCTCCTTTGCAAAATTTTGCAGCAAAATGGTATCTTTATTTTTCTGTGTAGTGGTTACTGTATAAATTTAAGTTATCAACAAACCATCAAAATAATTTGCAATTACCTCCAAGATCCAAGACCATATATCGTTTATTGGGTTTAAGTGTTTCTGTAAGTGTTTGATCGGGTAGAAATTTACAATACATTGCTGCAGATTCTGGTTCTAATGCAATAAAAGTTGCGCCTCGGGAACTCCTGTCTATTGGCAAAAACATCAGAGATTACTTTTCAAGTACATAAAACAAATGAATGAATGATCCACAACTTATCTATTTGATAGAAAATTATACAAGTATATAAATTACGAGACATAAGTCGAAATTTGAAATTTCCCTCATTAAAACACATATTAGCACTGAGTACCTTCAATGCAGCCTCTTTCATGAAGAGTTTTGCCGATTGTTTCCAAATGGCAGGCACTGTTATCACATATAAAATGTTGTTTTTGTCAAAAGCAAGGGACCTGTCTTTTATTGTCTTTTCAAAGTGATCTTTCAGAGATCGAATGGCCCATGCAAAAATATCTAAAGCTGGAAGTGAAAGTCTTCCAGAATCATCCTTGATTTCTTTATTGCGCTGGACATTCTGTAATTAAACAAAGCATAAAGAGTTGGATTCTGTAAACTTTTAAATGTTATACAGGATTAAAGAAAGAGAAGGAAATAATACTTACACTTTTCCTATAAAGAATCATTTTGAAGTTTCTGAATCGATACCAATCTTCATTGTTCTTTTCGCAGATCCTCTGCGCATAAAACTCCTCTGCCTCGTATCCAAAAGAATGAAACGACTTATCTTTGAAAACGAGAACTGTTGTAGGTACTTTGGCCTTTGGATCTGGGACCATGTTGCCTGTCCACTGATTCAAGGTGATCGTGTTTGTGTCTATTTCCTTTCTATCGCTATACGCATACCCAGAATAGCTTGTTCCGATATCAAATGCGACCACAATATCCCAAATATTGTGCGGAGACACCTCTGTAACCTGAATTCCGAATTTCAAACTCTTTCCTTTGGGGTTCATTTTAAAATGAACACACGCAGAAAAATGCTAATTGTACACTTAAGGATTTATGCCCTAAGTATGATATCGGGAAGATTAAAATAATCGGGGGTGAACATATCGAACTACTGATATCAATCTTTCAAAATACTACTCATATTGCTGACGAGATAGAAATACCTTTTATCCCATTACAAATTAGATAAATCATTCATCTTATCGATAACAAACATTCACCAACTTCATGCTATGAAAGGTATATACATGTATTTAAATAAACATGCTCGGAAAACATAAATCTCCTCTTTAGATATGATTGTGAAGGCACATATTGTCGCCCGTCGGTGCATTTGGCACATATTATTGCTGAAGAACAAAATGTATCTGCATTGCCGTTGACAAGTTGTGCAGACTTTTGCCGCACACATTGTCGCCCTGTGGCCCTTTTCACAAAAAATCTTACGACTAAGATAAAAATTTGACACCTTTCTAATTTTTTGTTTGATAAAGATATTCATTTTTTTCTAAAATATTTTTTGCAACTGTAATCTAATGTAATAGAAATGTAAGGTTTTTTTGACCTACTACAGCTTAGATACTTGTAAGAGTATACATGTAGGAAAATTTTTGTCTTAGTCGTAAGATTTTTTGTGAAAAAGGCAACTGGTCTTCAGCGTTTAGACGACTTCACTACTGAAAAAGTTATAAACCTGAATATAATGAGTTTTTGTTCATCATGGAAACAAACAACGTAAAAATTCAGTTTTTAACATCATGAATTTTGATTGAATAAAAATAAATGCTTTGAACATTTACAGATTATAGTTCATTCAAATGTACTTTAAGACTTACGAAAGATTCAATAATTAAACAAAGACCTACTGTCGTTATTTAAATTCGTATAAGCAAGATTTTTGGATTACACTACACCCGGATTAGACAGGTTGAACTGTACGCTTACAGTAGTTAATGTACATTTTTAATCAATATTTTATATGAAATGATGTCTAGTTGTAATAGCAAAACTAAATGATTCGTCTGAATCAATGAAATTGTATCTCCTTGGAAACCCTAGGGAAACGTTTTTTACCGAACATCCTTTTTATTTTTATGTTTAAATAATTATCATAAATTTCATTGGTAATGATGTATTAACGTTGAAATTCTCCCTCGAAACAGGACACCCTGTGTGTTTACAAGATTTGTTTCTTACCTTTACTATTTTATATACAGTAAAGGGGCAATCTCTAAAACTTATCAGACATCGGAGTATTGGTATGATAAGTTAGGAATTCATGTATTTTGCTAAGTTATCGTGTCTAATAAATATTCTCAGATGGAGAGGGGGTTACACCAATCATTCATCAGGTGCCTGTTTAGGTTCTTGCACTTCTCAATGTCCATACGTTCTAAGCACAACCTCCCAACATAAGAAAAAAATCTCGAAGGGACGTAAAACAAACAAAAACGTTATAACGTCAGATTTTGTGTTTTTGGAACACACCAAAAGAATTATGTACACCTTTTTAATTAGAATATAAAAAGAACTGAAACACATATAGACACCCTCTCAAAGATTTAAATAATATATAGATGAAACAAAAGGATAACCATTTTTAAGATCACTTAAGAAGCAAATAAAAGAAAAGAATCTTGAAAATAATTTATCTTGAAACAAAGACACAACTATCAAATAAGAATAACAAGGGAACTCACTACTGCTTATACACTGTATGGAGTTATAACAAGAGGCCCAAGGGCCTTAACGGTCACCTGAGTATGATACAACAATTTAAAGGATGCATAGAGTATAAAATGAACTGAAAGGTGAAGCTTTGTTGCCCAAAAGCTAGAAAATAGGGTGATCATGATCAACAAAATAATTGGTCTTAATATTCATTAACAGTTCATAAATTAGGTTCTAGTCTGTTCCCCATTTATCACTATCACCATACAGTATATTAACAAATTATCAATGCTTCTGTACTATTTTAATCCTTTGTTGAAATCTCTTACATTGGCCTCTCTTGGTCTTTGATGAACATTTAATAAGACAAGTTATTTTTGTCTCATTTTTATTTATCTACTACTTACAAGTCTATCTGATCATTAAAACTATGAAAGAATTTTTTGTATTATACAATAAAAGTTTTTGCATAATTCTCTTATTCTATTTACCTTTCAAGTACATTATTTACAGTGATAAATTATCAAAAGTAAATGGCAAAGGGGAATAACTCCTCTCAGTAGAATACCAACTAATAGAGCCCTGGCCAGGACCAGAACACTTGACCAAATGGTCCAGATGTTCAAAAATCTGGTAAAAATTCCCTTCCTTATAAAAACTTTTACTCTGTTTGCCTCAGATACTAGTATGGCCAGGTGCGGAGAAGATTTTTAAATAAATAATGCATTTTTACTACAGATTCACTATATTTTCAATAGAGCCCCCAACCCCAACCCCCCACCCCCACCCCCGAAACACCAGAGCTTTTGACCCTGGGACCATATGTTTGCTCGTCATAACTAATCACTAATAACTAATCACAGGATTATTTAATAGAATTAATGCATTTTCACTAAATTATCAAGAGCCCCACCCTCACACCAGCACATCTGACCTAGGGGTCATGAAATTCACTACTCTGGAAGAAGCACACTTGCTCATCATAACTATACACTTAGCTTCTTTGCTTTTTTAACCAGAAGAAGAAAAGAATATTTTCAAAGAAATTTTGCTTTTCCACTTTATAATCAATAAAAGCCCCCCCCCCCCAGAACCCTTGAACCTGGGGTCATAAAATTCACAACTTTGGAAGAGGCATCCTTGCGTATCATAACAATGTATTTTTAAATTAGTCTGTCTAAACCCAAGGGCAGAGAAGAAGATTTTCAAAGAAATAATTCACCTTCACTATAGGATCTATATAGCCCCGCTCTAGTACCAGAACTCCTATCCCCGGGGCCATGAATTTCAAAATTTTGGAAGAGGCATCCTTGCTTATCATAACAATGTACTTAGTTTGTTTAAATAATACCCAGGTGCAGAGAAAAAGATTTTTAAAGAATTAATACATTTTCACTTTATAATCAATAGAGCCCCGCCCTAACACCAGAACCCCTGATCCAGGAGCCACGAATTTCACAATTTTGAAAGAGGCATCCTTGATTATCATAACTACATGTATGTATTTAATGCGTTTCAATAATACCCAGGAGTAGAGAAGAAGATTTTCAAAGAATTAATGCATTTTCACTATATCATCAATAGAGCCCCACCCTAACACCAGAACCCCTGACCCAGGGGCCATTAAATTCACAATTTTGAAAGAGGCACTCTTGCTCATCATAACTATGTACTTAGTTACTGAATTTAATACCCAGGAGCAGAGAAGAAGATTTTCAAAGAATTAATGCATTTTCACTATATAATCAATAGAGTCCCGCCCTAACACCAGAACCCCTGACCCAGGGGCCATGAAATTCACAATTTTGGAAGAGGCACTCTTGCTCATCCTAACTATGTACTTACTTAGTTTATTTGATACCCAGGAGCAGAGAAGAAGATTTTCAATGAATTAATGCATTTTTCACTATATAATCAATAGAGTCCCACCCTAACACTAGAACCCCTGCCCCTGGAGCCATGAATTTCACAATTTTGGAAGAGGCACTCTTACTCATCATAACTATATACTTAGTTGGTTTATTTAATACCCAGGAGCAGAGAAGAAGATTTTCAAAGAATTAATGCATTTTCACTATATAATCAATAGAGCCCCACCCTAACACCAGAACCCCTGCCCCTAGGGCCATGAATTTCACAATTTTGGAAGAGTCACTCTTACTCATCATAACTATATACTAAGTTAGTTTATTTAATACCCAGGAGCAGAGAAGAAGATTTTCAAAGAAATAATGCACTTTCACTATATGATGTATATAGCCCCGCCCTAGCACCAGAACCCCTGACCCTGGGGCCATGAATTTCACAATTTTGGTAGAGGACTCAATGCTTATTACAATGATGCCAACAGTTTGACTGCTTGATGTCCAGGAGTAAAGAAGAAGATTTTTAAAGATTGCATTAATTTTGGTGGTTTTAGCCCCACCCCTCAGGCCCCAGGGGGGCAGGGACCATGAAATTCACAATTTTTGTTCCCCTTCACCCATAGATGCTATATGCCAAATTTAGTTGAAATTGGTTGAGCGGTTTCAGAGAAGAAGCTAAAAATGTTCAAATGTTAACGCACATCGCACGTCGCACGACGCACGCCGACGGACAAAAACGGATAGCAATAGGTCACCTGAGTGACTCAGGTGACCTAAAAATTCACAGGTCCATAGTACGCGGAGAGAGAAAGCACCCAACTCATTTTTTTCTAAGAATAGTATTTGGTTACGTTGTACAAGTAGTTATACATAGCCGTACTTATTAAAGAAAGTTGTTGTTGCCCTGATCCGTCCGTCCGTCTGTCACTCTTCATTAATTCTTCCTCAAACACCTCTTTTAAGCATGTATGCAGTAACCAATTAATCTTTTTGAATAAGAAAGGTGGTGCCCTGTACATGTGTAATAAGGTTTTGGAATTTTTGTCAAAAATGACATTTTTTTCTACAAAACCTGGTTCCCTGAACTCCTCTTACATTTTATCCAATAGCCAAATCATCTTTTGGAAGATGGTGTCCTGCAGATGTGCAATAAGGTTTCGGAATTTTCATTTTCACCCTGGGGGCAAATGGGGGTCAAAAATGACATTTAAAAAAAACTTTATCCAAGAACTCTTACATTTTAAGCAGTAGCCAAATCATCTTTTGGACAATGAATGGTTGTCTCCTGTAGAGGTGCAATAAGATTTCAGAATAATGCTAGTAATTTGATGGCAGATTTATATAATCAATGTTTAGCAGAAACTCCAATGTGTGAACATTGTATTTACTGTATTGAAGATGCCTACCATTACTTTTTTACATGTCCAAAATATACAATTCCAAAAGATGTACTTTTTCAATCGATACATAATATTATAAATTGTGATCATATCTCTGAATATGATTTATTGTTAAATGGTAGTCCTAATCATGGACTTGGTACTAATATACAATTATATTTGAAGCTGTACATACATTTATAGCAACAACAAAACGTTTTAACGTTTTATATAAACACTGTCATATACATATGTAGGATATTCTAACATTTTTGAATATTTCTAACTATTTAGGTACTACTTTGTTTTGGTTTTTTTTTTCGGGGGGGGGGGGCTATTTTTCGCTGTAATTTTGTTTTTTTCTGTAACTTTGTTCATATTTTTTGGTTTGTACATTCTTATTTTTACATCAATTATCAATTTATTATGTATTCACCTTGACCTTGATGTAGGGAGAGGGCTAAATAAAATAGACTGAGCCTGCTGCACAATTCTATTCACTTCTGTGAATAAAATATTGTTTAAATAAATAAGGTTTCAGAATTTTCAGCCTAGTGGTCAAATGAGAGTTGAAAATCAACGTTTTTTGCATCCCCTCGCTTCTCAGAAATCCTCTTACATTTATTGCAGTAGCCAAATTACCTCCTGAAAGATGATTGCTGGTGTACGGTAGATTTGCAATAAGGTTTCGGAATTTTCATTTCCACCTTGGGGCCAATTTGGGGTTGAAAACGACATACAAAAATCTGGTGCTCAGTGCACTATGGAAGGGAATTACCGCCAAAAGTCTATTTATCTTGCTTTTATTCTTATTCTGCCTTCTTCTTTATTCTTTGTTATTATTGTAACTATATGTCACTTTATTGCTTTCATATTCGTCTTTATTGCATTTCACTTTGAACTTTTTTTATTCTTCATTTTGTCCTTACTTCTATGTTGCTTTATTCTTGTAAATTCGTTCTTCTTTCTTTAAATTGATACAGTTTCTTTAATAAATAATTATGATCATCTCTATTACAAATGTAAATTCAGTCTTGCAAACCATGAAGCGCATTCAACGAAGTCGAATACAGTAGTGTGAATTTAATGCGGCATTATAACGCTAGGTGGCAGGGTGTTCGCTGCGAGTGTTGGTAAAATTAGGTACACAAACCCGGGACGAGGTTATTCGAGATTTTTCAAATTTCTGCCTTAATACTTTATCAATCGAATCCAAATTTTCAAGTTATGTTAGTTATAGGTTTATTTGCATACGCGGTAAAATTGCCCCGAAATACTCAATATTTTAGATTTAGAAGAAAATTATTTGAGTTTTTGGAAGGCAGTATCAAGCTGACATTTTTTTTTTATACAAAAAGCTAATCAATTTATAAATCATTCTGATGCTAAACATTATAATTTAACTATTTATAAGCATTTCTTCTTTCAAATGTGCTTTTGTTTCTTTAAATACATGTAACACGTTTTAAGAAAATCTGGGTCATTAAAACCGCACGAATGATGAAAACTCCAAAATAATTGTGTATTTTCTGTCATCTGAAAAAAATAAGTAACTCTATTTCAAGTTATTTGTTGGATGATTGAATTTCAGTTTTGTTGATATAAAAAATATTAAATATTTTGATAATTACTAGTATACCCTTATAAATTGAGTTGTTTTTCAGGACCCCTATATATTCTTCCACTGAACTGACATTTCTTTATTTCAGGATAATAACTGTTCATGCGCAGTCGCTTGATTCTGGGGACAGCGGGGCTAGTCTGGTTTCGGTCAACATATAATGCTCTGCAAAGTAGTGCGGAACGTCATGGGTAGGCGTGGCCGGAACTAGGCTAGACCGGGGCATACTAGAAACTTCCCCCGGTTTTTATGAAAAAATATATTAATTTTTTGTATAGAAATAGCACTTATCAATAAAGAAATAAATATCTCTAGTAAGCACACAGTGTTTGACATCAGAATAACTCAAAAAAATATTTTGTCGATTTCTCGTTTGGCAAAAAATACGTAAAATGTCGGCTTGATATAATTGCCTACCCATCTTAGCAAATTGGAAATCAAAAATCGGCAAAAATAATCTAGAATATTGAGAATTTCAAAATATAAATACAAGAATATAAATATTGGCAATTTTTACAGCGAATACAGATAAAACTTAGAGACGTAGCATTGTTTTTGAAAGGGGCAGCCAGAAAAAAAAAGCTTACCTAAAAATCTTGACAAGCAAAAAAACAAAAACAAACAAACAAACAAACAAAAAGAGAAAAATTCTTCAAACTCGAAAATTCCATTTGGGGGGAGGGGGGTCCAACTTCTTTCAGTACCAGATTTTACTCATACGTCACTACGTACATGTACATGGCCCTTATTTGACTAAACTACAACAAAAGGTGGGAGGGGGTCAACCAGACTTTCAGTGAACATTTTCAGTAGTAAAAAGTTATGGCTAGAAAAATGTTTGGTGGCCAGCCCCCCCCCCCCCGCTACCGGTGTCATAGTGAGACTTACCACATAGTGAGTCTTCCCCCCGGAAGTCTGGCTATATACATGTAGTGAGACTTACCTTCCGGGGGGGGGGGGGGGCAATGACTATATAGTGAGCCTTCCGCCCTAACCGACCATAGTGAGACTTCGATTTTATTTACATCGACGATGTATATATTGCATATTTAGGTAATGATCTTATATATATATCAAAAAAAGATGAATAGTTTCAAATGAATCAATATAAAAGTGCGCATTAAAAATTTATCGTGCACAACAGATTATAGTATTGTTCCGAGACGATTCTTATCAAAAGAAAAAAAAACATAATTAGTTTAACAGTAAAGAGGTCATTACCCGTAGAAACGTGCAGTTTACCTATGTTTACCTGCACGGTTAAGAAGTTTTAATTATAAAAATCACTATTAAAATGTTTTAATTATTTATTCATATATTTATTCATTCATTCATATGAGACGGATAACACTGAAACACTGAAAACGTTAGTATAAAAACATTGTTTTACAATAAAAAAAATATTCGGAAACTAAATCATGGCCGTAGGAACCGGGGGAGGGGGGGCAATAATTTTGCCGACATATAGAGTAATATAGAAAATATAGCTACTATATGCTTGTGCACCCTCAATAATAACGTCTGATGACCTTTTTTTCTTTCTTTTTTTTTTTTTTTTTTTTTTTGCTTGTCAAGGAATTTTGGTAGTTGATAGTGCCCCCCCCCCCAACTGAAAATGTATAGTTGTGCCCCCTCAAAGTTGCTTCCTACGGGCCTTTACATTAAAGGGGGAAGTTTCGCTATGAAGAGGATAGACTGACTATATAGTGAGACTTTCCCCTGGAGAAGTCTCACTATATAGCTAGTCTTCCGGGGGAAGTCTTACCATCTAGGCAGCCTTCAGGGGGAACGACACCGGGTACATGTCTGAACCTATAACATACATATTTGAAAATTTGGGTTCGATTGATAAAGTATTAAGGCAGAAATTTGAAAAAATCTCGAATAACCTCGGCCCGGGTTTGTGTACCTAATTTTACCAACACTCGCAGCGAACACCCTGCCACCTAGCGTTATAATGCCGAATTAAATTCACACTACTTGTATTCGTCTTCGTTGAATGCGCTTCATGGTTTGCGTGACTGAATTTACATTTGTAATAGAGATGATCATAATTATTTATTAAAGAAACTGTATCAATTTAAAAGAAAGAAGAACGAATTTACAAGAATAAAGCAACATAGAAGTAAGGACAAAATGAATAATGAAAAAAAGTTCAAAGTGAAATTTAATAAAGACGAATATGAAAACAATAAAGTGACATATAGTTACAGTAATAACAAAGAATAAAGAAGAAGGCAGAATAAGAATAAAAGCAGGATAAATAGACTTTTGGCGGTAATTCCCTTCCATAGTGCACTGTGTCATGTGCAACATGAATATATTTGCTTTAATGGTTGGAACCTGAACCATTTTTAAGATATTTAAACAGTTATTAAATGAAATGGGTTATATCGATGACCCCGGGGATACTTGCCCAACAGAACACTTTAAGTATTATTCACCAGAAGTCGGTGTTAATTCTGTGTATGTATGATATGAATATTGGTATGTAAAAATATGGAAATATTGCAAACAAATTTTCAGACTTTTTTTCTTTGTTAACTTAATATTTTGGGTTAAATATTATTTGCTAAATATAGCTATAGATATGAAATACATAATAATTAACACTTTTGATAAATAATTTTGTTTTACAACAGATAAATGTCTTCCATGAATAAATGTTCATATTTGTGAAGAAATGTTTTGTTCATCTCAATACAAAAGAAAGATTTTATATATAATTCAAAATATCTCATATGTAGCATTTAGTGATACAACTATCAAGAAACGTATCTATATAGAAGTTGTACTATTCCAGCCCTACTCTATTGGTGTGTACTTATAATAAAAATGTATCTTTGTGAGTAGTGTTTTGAAGGAATTTTAAAGAAAGGAGATGGGCGAACATAACGAGCGAAAAGCCTATAGTGTGACAAACATGAAGGTGAAAAATTAAATTTCTATTATATCAAAATTTTCCTTGATATTTCATCTAACATTAAAATATACTTTAAGTAAAATCTCTACAATTTGCAAAAAATCTCTCAAAGATTGAAATTATTTGCCTTTGAAATATTATAAACACACTAAAGCGGGCAAAAAGAGTCATTTTCTCATATTATAACACTATTTTTCGATATGAGTGGGTCTCCGCTCCACTTTTTTGAAAGTTAATCCTCAAAGTTTGCATAAATATATACAATTTTTGTTTACCAAAAATATGGAGCAAAGACCCATTATATCTTAGAAATATACTTTTATGACACAACATTCGCCCCTTTTCGAGAAATACTTGAAGTCCATTAAGTCAAGGGTCATATCACAAACATGATTTAAATGCTGCTCTTCATCAGGACTTGTGTAGTCTAGTAGTTAGAGTGCTAGTCTCGAAAGAAAATTATACTCAGGATTTTTTGCTAGGGTTCGAACCCCACGAATACCACATTATTTTTTAAATAAAGGAATAAATTTTGCCGAGAAAATTTTCCTCAGAAAAGTTTTCTTTATCATAATTTCATAAATTTCAATAATGAGAACTTTAAATACTAAATTCACAAATTGAACATGATTTTTATATATCTGAAGCTATAGGCTTTGTGCATGCTATGTTCGCCCATCTCCTTTCTATTTTCAGTAACCATGGCAACATATTTTTTGAAATCAAAAACCTATATATATAATTTGTATCTTGGTATAGTCTACTTGAATACCAAGACAATAAAATCAGGCCAAAACTGTTGAATGAGTAACATTTTGAAAGAATTTCAAAGGAATTTCTATTTTAAGTAACCATGAGAACACCGTTTCTCAAAATCAAAAACTGTTGTACAGTATAGAATTATCTAGTTTAGTCTACTTCTACTCCAAGTCGTATTGAAATCAGACCAAAACTGTAAGAGGAGAAGCATTTTGAAAAAAAAATCAAAATGGTCTCAATTTTAAGTAACCACAACAATACTTGAAATAAAAAACTGATGAATCTTACAATTGTCTACCTCTGTACCATGTCTTATTGAAATCGAACCAAATCTGTTGGAGGAGTAGCATTTTGAATAAATTTCGTAGAAACTTCTACTTTTAGTATCCCTGTCAACATCGTTCGTCAAAATCAAAAACCAATAAACATAGGCTAATTGTGCACCAAGTCTTATTGAACTCGAACCAAAATTTATTATAATCATTTGAAAATACATATCTTGTAGAATCAATTGATGTTTTTGTATTTTATTTGACTATTCTGTTTTAATTCTCTTTCTCCATGGCACCTGATCCCACCTCTGATGTTTGGAGGTCCGTGTTTGCTCTGCTCCTATTTTGTATTGCTTACTGGACTTTTGAGCTTGAATACTGTTCGTTATCTCCATATATTTCATGAGAGTGTTATAAAGGTACTTTTCAGATCACTTTACTAACCCATTATTAAATTTAGGTTGAATTACCGATATCAGAATTTAAAAAAAAATGACCATATTTTGCTTTTGTTTCTTTGATAGTTTCATTAGTAATCAATAAAAGTAAATCCTTGTAAAGTAACTATATATTCATTTACTGGTTTGAAATATTTTTCTTGAAATAACTTATTCTTCAATGACGGGAAATAAAAACGTATTTTTGAACAAATGTGAGTAAAAAGTTAATCTTTTAACATCCATCGCAAAGACTCGGAATCTCGAACTGTAGTATTAAATCATTTGGTTTAATTTCTTATATCTTGTGTGGAATAAACAGATATAACAAAACATACAAATATGATTCTACTAGTTTACTTATTGTAGTTTTTTCATGTTTATAGATATATAGCTTATACACAGTAGCTATTGTTCTGAGGTAATAAATATACAGGAATGAAGAAAAACTCATAATGAAAAATGCATGATAAAAAGATGAGTATATCCTATTTTAATATCATATACATATATTGTGATATGAACATCCTTTGGCGATTTTTTGATGTAACAAACCTGAATTATAAATTACATAAAAGCAGACTAGAGTGTTAATTATAATTATTTCACTTCTACAAAGGGCAATTAAAGAGGTAAATCTTACGTATTTGAGTAACTTAAAATGGTACATGTCAACAAAATACGTATAACTACATTTACTGAGGTAATTATACAGCAGTATATAATTTAGGATTTATTGAAAACCATGCTCTAGTAAATGGCAACAATTGTTAAATTCCCTGTAAGTAATAACAATAATGAAAGGGCCACTAAGAAAAATCATAGGGGCTCGGTTTCAGGACAGTGTCTCTAAATACACTGATTATAATAACAATCGACAATAGCTAAATTAACATTTTTTGTTAAGTTTTTTTAATCATATATCAATGAACATAAATAAAACACTGATTTTTTTTTTTTTTTTTTTTTTTTTTTTTTTTTTTTTTTTGAAACTGTTAATTTTAGTCATTTCTGATTTTTATAATAATCAGTGTATTAAGACAAACATGGAAAAACACACAATTCACAGAATACACCATCCTGAAGTCGAGCGCATATGCGAAAAAATAAGAGCGTTTAATTTAAAACTGTTTATGAACCATAAACTTATTTTCAGATAAGATCAAACTCGGCTTTGACGGAGACCTTGTTTGTAGTATCGAAATCCTCCACTTTTATTTCCGTCTGTCCAAAGTATACTTTTGTTTCAAAGTTCACTAGATCTGGCCATCCTTCCACTGGAGGTTGGTTGGTAATTTTCCCTATCGATTTTATTCCTTGATCTGTGACGTATGTAAGCCCATCCTTCTTAATATTTTTACCAGCATATATTTCTTTTCGAATTGGTATTTGTTTTCTATCCGCTTGCTTATGACTGCTTTTGGAGATGGAGACTTTAGGTTCATCGTACTTTACCCTGTCTCCTTCGTGAACGAGAACATCAAAGATGTCTTTGCAGACCACTTCACCGTCTACAATATCTCGCTTCTCTTTGGGATGGATTGATTCATCAAAATCTTGCAGAACACCAATGCCATAAGTATATCGGCATATTCGGAATTTAACTTCCTCTGGATGATATCCAAACATGACTGCTCCCTGAAGCACAGCTAAGCCTGGTTCCTTTGGACAACAAAATTTTATTTTTGAGAAGTCAGAATGGGATTTTATTTGTTCACATAGATATCTAGAACAGGAAAATCCTCCAACGAGAAGAATTTGATCCAAATGCTTCACCTTTCTCAGAATTCTTTTTATCAAGGATATAATTTGAATCTTGGCTTCTTCAAAAAATTCCTTGAATTTTGAGTTTTCTACGTATAAATGATCAAAAGTAACGGAATCTTTCACCGATATTTGTCCAAACATTTTTAATCTACCTGGTAACTTTAATCGAATATTTCCATCCGGAGCATTACTGATTTGTCTTTTTTGCATTTCAAATTCCCTTTCCATATCAAATGCATCTCTTGGAGCACATTCCCATAGCTGTTGTAGACAGGATTCGCTATTGAAGACAATTTTGATATATTTTTCGAATTCTTTATCAACCGTAGTTCCTCCCCAATCACCACCAGAAGCTTTATAAACTTCTGCTAGTCTGCCATCTTCTAAAACATCATGGACCACAACATCAGCTGTTCCTCCTTTCAAATGAAGAATTATAAATGATAGGAAAACAAAAAAAATTCCCTTTATTTTCATTAATAAACACTAAATTTTGATAATTTTATATTCCTTTTTAACAGAATATATTGCACTAAAATCTGTAATTTGATTTATTCCACAAGTCAAAGAACTGGACACTTTGTAAAAATTATCAAAGTTTCATTTATTGAAAGTTATCTTTAAGCCACAAAATAATTTTCGATTACCTCCAAGATCCAAAACCATGTATCTTTTATTTGGTTTAAATGTTTCTGTTAGTGTTTGATCTGGTAGAGATTTACAATACATTGCTGCAGCCTCCGGTTCTAAAGCAATCAAAAGTTGCGCCTCTAGAATTCCAGCCTTCAACAGAAAAAAAAATGAATGATTAACAGAAAAAAAAATGAATGATTACTTTTCAGGTCTATAAAAAATTTATGGTCTATTTAAAAATCATCTAATCGGTCGAAAAATATTTATTGATACATAAATTACTTAACGTAAACAATAGTAGAAATTACAGTAAATTTCCGTCATTGAAATACATAAAATTCTTGATTACCTTTAATGCAGCCTCTTTCATGAAGAGTTTTGCAGATTGTTTCCAAATTGCAGGCACTGTTATCACATACAAAATGTTGTTTTTGTCAAATGTTAGGGACCTGTCTTTTATTGTTGTTTCAAAGTGAACCTTCAGAGATTGAATAGCCCATGCAAAAATTTCTAAAGCTGGAAGTGAAAGCCTACCAGAGTCATCCTTGATTTCTATATTGCGTTGGACATTCTGTAAAATAACAAAGCATTAAAGGGTTGAATTCTCTTATCTTTTAAATGAAAAATAGGATTAAAGAAAGAATGGAAGAATACTTACTGTTTCCCTATACAGAACCATTTTGAAGTTTCTGAATCGATACCAATCTTCGTTGTTCTTTTTGCAGACCTGCTGCGCATAAAACTCCTCTGCCTCGTATCCAAAAGAATGAAAAGACTTATTTTTGGAAACAAGGACTGTAGTAGGTGCTTTGGCCTTCGGATCTGGAACCATGTTTCCCGTCCATTGGTTCAGGGAGATCGATTTTGTGTTTATTTCCTTCCTGTCACAATATGCATACCCAGAATAGCTTGTGCCAATATCAAAAGCGACCACAATATCCCAAACATTGCGCAGAGACATTTCCGAAACTTGAATTCCGAATTTCAAATTTGTTTCCTCTGGGTCCATTTTTAAACGAAGACCTGCAGAAGAATGTCATTGTGTATGATTTATGCCCTGATTATGATATTATCAATTAAAGATAAGATTTTATGGGAGTTCACATATTGAATTATTGTGTAGATCTTGAAATATGAGATGATGAGATAATTACACCTTTAAATACTTTGCAAATGTAGCTTAGCATTCTTATTCTATCGAGTTATCATTCCCCGACTTTCATACGTTAGATCCGATGAAAGTGTATACAAATATACATTCTCTGTAACAAAGATTTAAAGTATATATACCCGCTTTGAGACATTATGTTTCCTAATAAATTGAATATAACGATAACACTTACTCCGATTATCTTCAAAGTTGATCAAATATCGCAGCTGGGTAAATCCTTCATTCTGTTTTAAAAGTCGGTTGTAAACAATCGGTATTTTTAACTTTACTTGCATGTTTAGACACATTTTTCTCTTACCGCGTTTTGTAAGTGCGCTATTTTCGTATCTTGAAAGAAAACTATTTTGATACCATTTCTCTTCATTTATGAGAATTTTAACTCTTGTCGAATTTTTATTTGAATGTGGACTCAAAAGAGGATACATAATTTTAATTTTATTGATTAGATAAAATTGACATTTCCTTTTTATTAGATTCTTTAAGTTTGCAACATGGATGAAAAACATACAGCAATACCTTTAAAATGTATTTTAATTCTTCTGTAAAGACTGTCGGTGTGCATCAATACTGAGGATAATTTGTACTCGTTTTGAACTGTCAATTTTTATTATATGAGATGTACATTTTCACGAATGGAAAATAATACAATATTCTGAATACTCTCCATATTGTTTTCTTAATATGTATTTTAATTTCAAAAGTGTGCCAGAATTTAGCACTATCAATTTTTATATTTCTTTTTTTTACATTGAACTTAGAAAAGATTTAAAAGGAATTTGAACTATGATTATTTAGAACATTTGCACTACTATAGAATGCCTTCATATATGAATATAACATTATGGTTGTGCTTTTTTTGAGAAGACTCTTTAAAAAAATATTTGTCCAATATTAAAATATATTCCAATGTAAAAATTTTATTCCCTATTGTGGCCTTACCTTATAACCCGGGGACCATGATTTCATTTTGCACTACCCAAGAATGTTTCCATATAAAGACGATTCATGGCCCTGTCGTTCTCGTGATGTTAA
This sequence comes from Saccostrea echinata, assembly GCF_033153115.1. Lineage (NCBI taxonomy): Eukaryota > Metazoa > Mollusca > Bivalvia > Ostreida > Ostreidae > Saccostrea > Saccostrea echinata. Next base: position 3,036,364 of record NW_026889774.1, on the reverse strand, counting down.
AAAATTACTTGTATATTGCCATGAAAAAACTTTTATCCTATATTGTGACCCCATTCAACACCCGGAGGCCATGATATCCCCTTGAAAGAGGGCATGCTCTCGTTGGAACAAAAATGAATCCCTAGCTGTATTGAAATTGGTTCCGTGGTTTTTGAGTACAAGTTGAACATGTGAAAGGAGTTATACGAATCATATTACAGCCTCATCAGCTTAATTCCTAGTATTATTACCAGACATTAATAAGGAACTTATATGGGTTTTTTTTAATTAAAAAAATCAGTTTTGGAATTAATTCAGAGACGAAAATGTTTCCATTTATGAAATTTTGAATTGAAAAATTGTAACAACATGTTCATTAAGAAATTGATAAATGCTTGCCATTTATAAATTCCAAGACTCAGATCCATGTGGATAACTTCCTATTTCTGTCTTTGTGTACTTATTATTATTTTTGTTTTTTTTTTTGTTTCTTAAAATGTTTCCTTTGGTTGCTACCTGAATGACAAGAATGACTGAGAGGATCTGTCTCTTTTAAAATCATCAAAGAATGTGAAAGTCAGAACATTTCATGAAGCTGAATTATAATCATAACATGAACAAGATATAACGTTAAGTAATGTATCAAATTCAAAATATATTAAAAGTTCACCTGCTTTAATTAAGCAACATAAAGCAAATATCAAATTCATATCACCTCCTTTATTTTGTATTCCAACCGTTATCTTATTGTAAATGCACTGAAGTATTACGTTAGATTACTTTAAAAATATTCGTAATGACAGACTACAAATCAATATTGAAAACATACATGTATGTTATCGATTTTTAAGGACATTTTTACATTAATTCAGACTGCTCTCAAATTTGTGGAAAACCATAATTCTTAACAGTAGTTTTCCGACCTAACTAATAACAAGAGAAGCTTGTAACATTCAGTGAAGGCATTAAACCTTATGTTACAGACGTAAAGTTACCACTGTAACAGGTGTCCTTTGATAGAGTGTTTGTTTTCACGAAGTTGCTACAATGTAATATTGCTAATGACAGTGTCACATTGACAGATGCCAGTAATGGAGGGCTGCTGGATTATCTTTCTCTTGATCTCAATTGCTACATGCCTAAAAGGTAAGTTTGTTAGGAGATATTGACACATTTTCTGCTATCCAATGCCCACCAAAATATTTAATTCTGTACAAAAACAATTTAAGTATGCATCATTTAAAAAGTAACTTACCAATATGAATTTTTTTTTGTTGCAAGATAACACAACCTATTTAGAATTAGCAGATCTAAATCGGCCAATAATAAAAATATTTCTCATATCATGCATATATATTTATGAACTGGTTTTCAGGTGTCGATGGACTGGATTTGATGTACAACTCGTCGAGTGTTGGATTGTGTGTACACACGATTCTGGATGCAACACTAACTCTGAATTTACAAAATGAACAAAAAACAAGAGACGTGCCTCTAACAAGTGCAAGGGTAACCGCTGGAAGTTGCAAAGAGAGCAGCTCTGAACTGCATTTAGTTCTTCAGGGGTCAAACTCCCTTAATATCAATTTTGCAAAAGCAAACGATGGCACAGTGTCCGTTTCATACAAAGTTATGCACGAAAGACAAGGTAAGGCGAATCTGCGGAAATTCAGACTAAGAGATAACACTCAGATGACAATTTAATAATGATGAAGGTTCGACTGAACCCGTTTTCTGTAGGATTAGCCGAGACGATTTGTGAATCACACTCTGGGTTAAGTTTTTGACGAATCACTCTAGGTTAACTTTGTTAACTTGACCTTAATTAAACTAGGGTGATGGTTAGTGGGAATTTTCCAAATGTACAGCCAATTGAAAAGAACAAAATATTCACGACATCTTAAGATAATTTGACATAATTAATTTGATTCAAGCAAGATTGTGATTTGTAAACAACCAATACTAGAAGATGATAACTTATTAAAATTTTTAAAGATTACACTTGTCATTGAGTCACCTGATTAACATTACGAAAGTTATCAAATCTTCAACACTGCTGTAACTGCAACGTTAACAGTAAAGGAAGTATAATCTTGAGGCGTATTTTTAAATCTTCTTACAGTAAAATAATTTTGATTATCAAGTGGTCAATTGCTATGTGTAAGTGTAGGGTAAAATAGTCATGTTGAGACGAATTTTCATTGAAATGTGTGTTCAAAAGCTTTTAATCGATCCATTTTTAATGCAATGTTTCCATGGTATTTTAATCCTCGTTATATATTGATTTGAGAGATATAGAGTTCTATAATGACATCTCATAACATGAATCCATGAATAGATTATAAAAAAAAAAAATCAATGATATGTATTTATTTTTTCAAAGATGAAAAAATGATATCTTGTTTATTTCAACAGAACCCAGAGTAGTCATTTGATTTATCTTATAAGATGTAAATGCACAACACCCTTTCTTACATATATTTTATTCTATGATTTATTATTATTAATTTTTTTAATTTATATATTAACATATAAAAAACATGTATTTAAAATATAAAACAGAAATACCGATGCTTTTTATCTTGAAAATCTCTTTTTTATGCTCGGGTTGAACCGCCAACAAACTTCTTTACATAACTTTTTTTTCTCTTTTCTGGAAAAAATGTAAACTTATATGATGAATATAGATGAAAAAATTCTTTCGCGTATGTCGTCCGTGCAATTCTTTTCTTATATGTTTAATTCATTAAATAATTACCAAATATTATGCAAACAACACTCATTCCTTTAATTTTCTTTATATTTTTGTTATAAAAGCCACTGGCCGATCTGAGGTTTCAGGAAAAGTTTCAACTCAAATACATGTATCATCTTAATCAGCATATTTATTATCTTCTAGCATTGTATGCAATAATTAAATTTATGCTGCTGTCTTAATCAATAAGAAATATTTACAAATTTTATGCACATACATTATACAAAATAAAAATAAAATTAAAAAATTAAAGAAAAAATTTATAAGATTTTAAAAAAAAAAATTAATATAAGAAAATAAAACAAAAAAGCAAACTAACATATTAACAGTTTATATGAAGTAAGTTAGATTTAATGTCATCTTTTAATGGTTTGTATCAATGACTCTGCTTTCAGATAAGACATCTATAATTCTTGAGAGTGAGCCTATGTCCCTTTCCGGAGCAGACGAGGTTTACAAGTGTAGTGTTATCGACGCAGTTCTTCTACACGATGACTCGGGTCAAAATTTTGGAACATTGTTTATATCTAATGCTACAATACAAGGTTTCGGCATTCAGAACGGAACATTTTCCGAAAAAGGTATCGTTGATGGTGAAAATAAAATCGTTCAATTCAATGAATTCGGGCCTTTTATACACAAAAAAAGTTAAATTGAAAAACATATAATTTTGATAAATTTGACGGGTTTCATTGCCATTAAAATCGTGATATTGAACAAATTATGTAGATAACCATTTTCTGATTTCAGTGAAGACATGCTTAATAGACAACTCAAATTCCACTATGCAACCCCAGACACTCAATCAAAATGAAGATGTTACGGGTAAAATAAAACAATTTGAGTTGAGGGATGCAAGCGGTAATGTCTGCATTAGACTTAGTGGGACGCTACAGTTACTGAGTCTGTATGAGAAGAAAGATGGTAACATGGCAAGTAGTCATTGACATTTTTATGTAGTTCTGAATAACATTTTATTAACCTTGCGCAGGAAAAATATATTATTTCCTATATGCTTTTTAATTTTATATTCTAATAGTTCTTTAATTACACAGACCAGTGTAACACTTGCTGTTCCGAACACGGCCGTTGTGAGTGGATTTTGTGTTAAGGAGAAATCTTACCTGGTTTTGCGATATAAAGAGGGAGGCTCAATCAGAGCGCTAGCTTTCTACTTCAGCAACAAGGAAAATAGAACAACTTTGGAAAACATAGAAACTATCATCAAATTAGACACTGCCAAATTTCCAGACGCCAAACTTGCCAATGGTATGAAGTTAAAAAAAAAATCCCTTGTCTGGTAATACAAAGAGGGAAAATGAATTAGATTCTTAAGTTCATGGATAAAATTCAATCTAATTTTGTTATGAACATTTGTAGTGTTATGTTTATGAATATCGAATTTAGACAATAAGATTATCCTTGAAGTGTACTGACCACAGTATGTTTCTGTTTAGATGTTCTTCGGTCGTATGGAAGAATTGGTGTACATCTGGGATCAGAGAGCAGCTTCTATGGATGTCAACACGAGAAAGAATTTCTGGGAAACGACTTCATTCTTAAAACAAGGCACCTAAAAGTTCAAACATCAAATACTGGTGTTCCTGAAAAATTTTCCGCAGCAAGTAAGTTTTTCTCGATAAATTGTATTGGGCAAACAGTAAATTTAGATCCTATTGAGAAATGGAACCTTTTATTACTCTTTTATAGCTCACCTGAGCTGAAAGCTCAAGTGAGCTTTTCTGATCACCTGTTGTCCGTCGTTTGTCCGTCTGTCTGTCTGTCCGCCCGTCCGTCTGTAAGCTTTTCACATTTTCAACTTCTTCTCAAGAACCACTGGGCCAATTTCGACCAAAATTGGTACAAAGCATCCTTGGGTAACGGGGAGTTTAAATTGTTAAAATGAAAGGCCAAGCTCCCTTATAAGGGGAGATAATCAAGAAAAGACAAAAACAGGGTGGGGTCATTAAAAAATCTTCTTCTCAAGAACCAATGGGCCAGAAAAGCTGAAACTTAAATGGAAGCATCCTTAGGTAGTGTAGATTCTAAATTGTTCAAATCATGACCCCCAGGGGTAGGGTGGGGCCACAATGGGGAATCAAAGTTTTACATTGAAAAATATAGGGAAAATCTTTAAAAAAAATCTTCTTCTCAAGAACCAGTGGGCCAGAAAAGCTGAAACTTACAAGGAAGCATTCTTGGGTAGTGTAGATTCTAAATTGTACAAATCCTGACACCCGGGGGTTGGGTGGGGCCACAATAGGGAATCCAAGTTTTACACTGAAATATATAGGAAAAATCCTGAAAAATCTTCTTTTCTGAACCACTGGGCCAGAAAATCTAAAACTTACAGGAAAGCATTCTGGGGTAGTGTAGATTCTAAATTGTTCACATCATGACCCCCGGGGGTAGGGTGGGGTCATAATGGGGAATCAAAGTTTTACATTGAAATAAATTGGAAAATCCTTTAAAAATCTTCTTCTCAAGAACCAGTGGGCCAGAAAAGCTGAAACTTACATGGAAGCATTCTTGGGTAGTGTAGATTATAATTTGTTCAAATCATGACGCCAGATAAGAGATCACGATCGATGTAATATGGTATGAAAATTCGTTGAAAGTACTACATATAATAATGGACAAAAAATTGAATCTCAGAATATTATGTGGTTGCATGTATGTTTGATTTGTCGACATAAAAATGAAATTGAAAAAAAAATGATATATACTGTAAATCACTTTTTATTCGCGAGAACTTTATTTTCGCGTAATATCGCATGTCTGCTCGCGAAAATGTTATTCTCGCCTATATTTGTATTCTAGAGGATTATATAGACCAGAAACCACAGCTCGCGAAAATTTTGTCTCGCTTATAAATACCAAATAGCTTATCGCGAAAATAAGGTGTCGCGAAAATATAGTGAATCTACAGTATTAGATTTAAAAAAAAAAAAAAAAGAAAAGAAAATTATGGTATAAAGAAACTACAGCAAAATATATAGAACCATGTTCATTAGTCTCAAATAATTTACTACAGCATACTAATATCATTTACTTCTAGCTTGGCGTAATTGTTATGTATTGGACCACTTGAGCAATCTGTCTACATGAACAAGCATGTATTATGAATACTTTGTAAAGATAAATATCAGTGTACCAGCTGTAACAGAAAGTACATGTAATTGATTTTTTCGGACGTTTTATCCGGAAGAGATGTTGTTTCATAAAATGTTACATACATTTAAAGAAATAGTATAATATTTAGCTTAAATAAAGTATGGAATTTTTATGCCCCCGTATTGAAGATTCGGGGGTATATAGTTTTTGCCCTGTCCGTCCGTCTGTCTGTTTGTCCGCAAAAACTTTAACATTGCCCATAACTTTTGATTGTATGGAGCTATGGCTTTCATATTTCACATGTGTATTCCTTGTGATAAGACCTTTCTTTGAGTACCATTATATTTGACCTTTTGATATTGACTTTGGAGTTTGACTCAGTTTTGCAAAATTTTACCGAATTTAAATTTAACCTTGGCCATAACTTTTGAACAATTAGTGCTAGGGCTTTCATACTTCACACGTGTTTTCTTGTGATAAGACCTTTCTTTGGATACCAACAATTGTGACCCTTTGACCTTGACCTAGGTGTTTGACCTACTTTTGAAAAACTATAACCTTGGCCAAACCTTTTGAACAATTGGTGCTAAGACTTTCATATTTCACATATATAATCCTCGTGATAATACCTTCTTTTGGATACCAACAACTTTGACCCTTTGCCCTTAACCTTGGATTACTTTTGAACTGTTGGTGCTAGGGCTTTCATACTTCACTTCAAGACCTTCTTTTGGATACCAACAATAGTAATCCATTGACCTTGACCTTGGAGTAAGACCTACTTTTGAAAAACTTTAACCTTGGCCATAACTTTTGAACGATTGGTGCTACGGCTTTCATATTTACATGTATACTTCTTGTGAGAAGGCCTTTCCTTGGGCACCATTAATTTTGACCATTTGACCTTGGCCTTTATGATTGGCCTAATTTTTGAAAAACTTTTACATTTTCCTTATCTATTCAAAGGTTGCTGCTAGGGCTTTCATATTTCACAGGTATATTTCTCGAGACAAGACCTTACTTTGGGTACCAATATATTTGATTTGCACTTGAGAAAGTTTAACATTTGCTATAAGTTGCCATACGAGGGCATCAGTGTTTCACAACCACATCTTGTTTTTTACTATGTTTGAATTCAAATACGTTTGGTGGTTGTAAATAAGCATTTGAATGCCAAACAAAAATCATCAAATAAGGACAAAAATTATAAATGACCATCTTTAAACACCTGATCCCATCTCTGATGTTTTTCGGAGGTCCGTGATTGCTCTGCTCCCGATTTGTTTTGTTTAAATGGACTTTGTTTGAATACTGTTCGCTATCTACATTTTTCATCATAAGGATTTTAATGTTTATAATGAAAACATACAAATATGACTAGAAAAATGGGCAAAAAGATGGAACAAACCCTTAAAACACACACACACACACACACACACACACATATATATATATATATATATATATACAGTCAGTGTTTTTACATTGAAAGAGTTCTAATTAATATTAATAATATATCATCGAAAAATAATATAAAACAAGAAAATGATGCAGGTTTAAAAACAAAGCTTTTTTAATCAAAATAGGACACGAAACACTCTGTGCCATGTAATAGGTGAATATACTTGTCCTGAAAAAAAAAAGATTCTAAAATAATAAATTATAAATTAACAGATTTCATCAAATTCTACTGCTTGATTTGCACACTTTCGTGTGAAATTTTTTCCTAATTTTCAAAGGAACATTAAGTCTTTTTTTTTTTTTTTTACTTCCAATTTGCTTAAATTGGAAATAATTTTAGTGCGAATACTTTGAATCCCCCGAATATAATTATATTAATTAATTAATTAATATTATTATTAATTGCTTTTTTGCAACATATTTTGGTAAACAATTTTTCGTCATAAAATGAATAATAACACAAAAACAAAGCATTTCAAACCTTGGCCAAAGCCGCCATATATATATATATATATATATATATATATATATATATATATATATATATATATATATATATATATATATATATATATATATATATATACTTGCATCCTTTACACTCTAAACATATTATTTGAATATTACATGTATCAGGAACTGGATGTCCTGAAGACAATGTCAGAATGACGGAAACACAGTTGTTCTCTCTGAAGGACGGAAATCAAAGTTGTCTGCTGTTGTCTGGTGCTTTCCGTATGTCCATTCCCTACGACTCGCGGGAAAACAAGGTACTCTTTACATTCGAAATTTGGGCACTTTCTTTTTCCTAGCCATCATCACTGATGATTAGGTTTGCAGTGACACTGGTTTGTTTATTTTGCAACACTGTTTCAAAGGTGTTGAGATGCTGAATATTTTAATTATTTTTGCAATTTGCTGTGTAGTTGTGGAGCTTCTCATGTGCCGTGTTGAAGCAATATGTATTTTGCGTTGCAGTTCCATAAGCATCTTCGCTAGCCAAATCTCCGATTCCTTTGACCTCATCGCAAGATGTTCCATAAGAAATGTTTCTCGATAATATCACATTGCAGGAGTTACGAATTCTTGAAGTTGTTTCCTTTTTGGTCCTTTTTGAGACGTGCAATTTGCAATCCCTTGGAGAGGTTTTTATAGTACATTCTTAATTTTGTGATGTAGTGCATAGAGGTCCCATTTGAAGGGTACGTGTTGCTTAAACGCGGAACGGATAACGGAATGGAAAATAGAAATAAATTATACATTTTTTACATCAGCTGAAACGTAAATAATGTATATCAAAGGTGATTTGAAGGGGGAATATTCTCTCTTTTCTCTACATACATTTTCATTAGGACTTATGAAAAATCACTAGGAATGGCAAGTTTCACCGTGAGCCATTTCGTATGGTTTCTCGTCGTTAATGGGAAACAAATGTAGCCCATACAAACTTAAGTGATGATTTGCAAATGAACAAAAATGTTCGACATGTAGAAAATTTTAGTTAAGCACTGTTTGATTCAAGATAAATGGCCTGAATGACTCTTGGATGACACCCTGAGAGGTGCTATAATGAAAAATAAACCAAGAACGATTCCTGAATTTCCACTTGGGAAGAAGACAGAATCACAATGTAAATCTGCAAATTTTATTGATTCATTTTACTGTTTCTTTTTCTTTAGATTTAGCCTAACTATTATAACACTACCAAAGAAAAATTCCTTTGATGTGTTTTAGGGATGGGTTGTGCAAATTTGGCCAATAGTTCCATTATCGTTTTAAATTCAATTAAATTGCAAGGCCACCGTCAGTATATATTTCTATTGTTAATTTCAGACTGAGAGGCAGTTGGTAAATGTTCCCTTTTCTACCTCTATTGATGTATCAGGAAATTGTAGTTCCAAGAAGAAGCAAGATATGACGCTTTCCTTCTATGACAACTGGCATTTAAAGTACTGACTTTTGTAAATTAACAAACACAATTATCAAGAAATTTTCCAAAAAAAAAAATGAAACTGTCTCACATCTAATAAGTAATAACATATTGGAATATCAACAATATAATTAAACTTGTTGTTTAAGAATTAATAACACAAACTTTTTTTCAGAAATCAGCAATATTTTTCATAGATATATATATTCAAATAAGTAACCTGAATAATGTTTACTAGGTAAAATCAGAGAATTTTGAAATATTTTGTCACAATGTTAAAAATATATGCAAAATTTTGTGTAGAATTACATAGAAAACAAAACAAGGTTGCATATTTAAGCACCAAAGAACACTTACGATTTCTTATTATTTTAGGGATTTATTATTTATGTCATTTCTATTCAAAATCAGTCAAAAAATATACATCAATCCAGGCATCAAATTTTTGTTTGTGTTATACCGGTATATCCTAAAGACACCTATATGTACTTATCACAATGTTCATCATATTGCTCCATTACACTAAAGGGACAGTTGAGAGCAATATGTCCCTTTGACGTGGTAAATATTTTTTTTCTTTTATACGCATAACATTATGTCATCTGTATAAGCATTCTTTTCATGTCAAATGGATATGTATAATCAGATAAATGAATTCCCTTACTTTAGTCGCCAAATTTAATTCCGAGATTTCAGCCATTTGAATTTACCGTTTATTGAAGCCAGATATGTAGTCTTCTTGTTGTGAATACATGTAAATATTTGTAAAGAACATTGTTCTCCAAGCGAGGCCTCATGTTTACCTCAAGACAAATCTGTTTAGTGTATAGTTGAAGATGGTTGCACAGATCAGTATAACTTAATGTTGACTCCTAAATAGGAATTCCTCAGCTGTAAAAAGTTAAAGAAATGTCAAAAAAATGTTTTATTACATACATTATATAGAGATATCAATTTGACACAGTGCTGGGCTAAAATTAGTAACAATTTATCACTCTTATGCTTAGCTTACTATTTAGAATTATTTAGAATTGAAAAAAAGGAGTATTGGTGCTTTCTTTTATAGCAATTGGCTTTTATCATGTTTATTGAAAACATTCCTCTAGTCATATTAACTGTAACCTACATGTAGTTTGGAAATATATTAAAGCCACAAATCATTTTACATACAGGTTCGTGTTTGAATCTACGTCTTCAAGTGGAGCAACACCAGACAGTGCTATTCTTGGTTATAAACTGAGCAAAATATCCATGACTTATTTCCGATCCCCTCTGATCTTCTACAATCCAAAAGAAAAGTCTACAGGTATGGTGAAATGTTTGTAATATTTTTCATTATATAATTATACGTATGTATCACAAGAGAACAACCATGGTGCAGGCCACACTATTATCAATGGTTATAATAATTTTCATAACTGGAAGTATAAAAGCAGGTTATGTTTTCTTACACTGAAACTTTCTAAAGAATTTCGAAGGTATTGTTCTTGTCCTCATTTGTCTGTCTCTGCGTCCGTCCTTCAAACTTTCTTTTCCTCGCTTCATCTTCTAAATTCTAGAGATAGTCAAAAAAAAGTCTTCTACATATGCTTCGCCTGGTCTTGTAGAGGCTTTTTTGATGAAAAAAAAAACAAACAAAACAAAAACAAAAGTTTTGAAATTTGGATCCAGAGGTCTCCAAGGGCCTTAAAACGTGTGATTCAAATCCTAAGCTTTTCATTTGAACTCTTATATTTAAGAATGGCAGTAACTAAATTTTTCCATCGATTTGGCATATCATGTAGACATGCGATAAAGTATCGGAATTGTATTTCTGTCACGGGGTTATCTGAGGGCTCAAATAAATGTGATTCCTTATGACAGCTTGTACAAAATGGATATAAAGTATTCGATTCTGTTTTCGAATAATGAATCTCAGGATGGAGATGTGCAAGGAGGTTCTGAATAATCAAGTGACTTTTTTCTGGATAAGCGATAAAAAATAAATTCAATGTTAAAATTTAGTTTTTTTGTTTTTGTTTTTATATATGTTAAACTATTTAAGCATCCCCCCCCCCCCCCAGAAAGCTGTTATACCGGTATCTCTCGATCAGTCTTACAAAAGTGTACTTTTTCGGATGAGTGTTTTGAAAGATATGTTGTACCACATCCATTCTCATGTAATATATGGAAGTTCCACAATGTTGTGTGTTAGGATAGATACTATCGATCATGTTTAGATATGCATTTGACCTAAACTCCTTCGAAATTGGAAAGGTGCAAAGATAGAAATTCCAGAAAATTATTGCACATATACATTACATACTCAGTTAATGCAAGATATAAGAAAAATACATCAAAGTTTTCTTTGGAAAGGGCGCGTATATTAATAATCCAACTTGTAAAGATAGTCGCATTGGGGGACACATACATGTACGACCAATTACCGTATGTTTTTCTAAGAAGGAAATTCTTCAGAAATCACACTTTTAAATATTATTATTATTTCCAACAACCAAATTTTTTTGGATTTTTTTAGAAAACTTACAAAATTTTACCAAATTATTAAAATCAAAATGTACGACTTTTCAACACTTTATACAACCAATCCCCACGATAATTAAAGACCAGCAGACTTTTGGACATCACAGACAACTGCTTCTTCAATAAAAGGAACTCGTAAATTTGCATAGCTTATCATTGTTCAGTTACAAATTTATTTTGTTAAAAAACATTCTCATTCTATATACAAGTACCCAGAGAATGATATTAAAAAGATGCTTGAGGTCCCATTGACGATATCTGTGAAGTTTTCCGAATTTCGCAGAACATATCTTCCAACAATTTGTTGGAATTCCCATGGGTATACTAATATTGTGCCCCGTTATTAGCAGACTTGTTTTTTGTATTAATATGAAACAGAATTTATTCAAAACCTTCTACATGAAAAGAACAAGTCACTTGCTGTAGCCTTCAATTCGAGATTTAGATCACTTTAATTCCTACGCTGATTCGATATATCTCCTTAAACTCGAAATAAGACACCACAGAGTATGGCACGTCTGTTTCATATATATGTGTTTCCAGAGAAAAATATTGAATGACAAACTGACAACTACAACTTTATGATGAACATGATGACTTCAATCGTCAGCTTCCCTTATCTGTGCAGCAATATACCATTATCATCCACATATGGAGTTTTTGTCTCCCAGTTGATTCGATAAGCAAGATTTAAACAACGCAAATTACATAATTATATGAGCAAAGTCAACACAGACCTCTGAAAACAGAAAACAGCTCTGGAAGAGCAAGCATGCACTGTCGACAAGTCACATCCGCGGTGTACTCCTTGTCATGATCGGATAAATGGAAAAGTCCGTACACAATTCAGTGTGAAAAGAAGATAACGAACGTTGTTTCATCAACTTATTTGTCAATACCTTGCCCTATTTTAGATATTTTAGAAATTAGACTTTTGAGAATAATCACTCTTCTTTATCTCCACATTTCATGAAGCATGTGATAAACAGTTTACAGCTTAAGTATCACGACAATTAGCTTTTTTAGCATTCTGCAAAGATATTTGACCACAGCACCTGGAGAGTGCCAGAACGAAGAATATGATATTGAACCTATTATTGCACATCCACGTGATTTGCCAAATAAAATGAATTTCTTCTGCTATATAAATTGTAGGAGGAGATTTAATGACAAGCTTAATTTTTGGTCCGCGTGCATTTTGAGCTCACTGGGGATCCCTGGCCAAAATCTTTCTTTTTACAGAGGAGGGTCTTTTGGGGAGGCGTATTCTATAGTAATGCACAATAATCAAATTTCAAAAATTTTCCCGCGCTAAATTGAAAAGCTACAGCTTTAAATCTAAAAAAAAAAAGTTATGTTGGACGATTGAGACAATCTTCAGTTTATTCCTTTTTATTAGGTCAGACTGTATCTGTATCAAGCAAGTCCTTCGAAACGCCGCTTAAGGCCAGAGCAAGAGGGAGCTATAAGTGTGATGATACTATTAAAGTAACATTGACTGATGGTGTTATATTGGAGGCCGGAAATCTGCGCTTCCAAGCATTCCAGAAGAGCAACTCAGAAAATTTTTCGAGAGGTGGGTAATAGCAAGGTTTACATTTGATAAAATTTTCATGCAGTCAAAAATTGCGCGGCAATCCTCAAACAAAGTAAAACACTGATGAGAAGTTTTGCAATGTTAATTTTATTATAACTAGTATCCAGATTTTGAAAAAAGAAACATTTTTCGAATATAGTCAAATTTTGAAATTTACAACACTCCCAAACTCAGTAAAATTCAATTCTTTTGTACAACATGGAGTTAACCATTTAAAGAATGGGATATTTATGGCATGTCAAACGTTGCAGTGTTCAATCTTTTTCATTTGGTATTGAATAGTTAATTTGTATAATATTTCTTATTTATATTCTATATTTCCTATATGAATTGTATGATTCCTATTTTATTGTATACGATTTTTTTTTTTGTATTTTTTCAAAACAAATTGACAATTTTGGAATATAAATGATAAAATTATAAATACAAATAATGAATATAGATTATGAAATATCTAATACATATAGAAAATTTATAGAAAACAAATGAAAAATATTGAATATTACAGTGTTTTACATTCTATACCTACTGTAGTATACATGTATTTTTTTTTCTTTCAGATGTAAGTACGTGTAATTCACCCGCGAAGGAGGAAAAACGTTATGCCGTTTACATCATCATTGGATTGGCTATCGTGGCAGTTTTCGCGCTTATCGTCATTGTTTTTGTCGTCTCGTCAAAAGCGAAACAACGAAACTATGAGAAAATGAATTAATAATTAGGGCGGGAAGATCAGTGGCATATTAGACTATCTGTGACAAGGTCTCAATTTTTCTCTTCTTTTTTAGAACCATTTTCAATAGAACTGGCTCAAAAATGTAAAAATAGGTAGTCTTGCTTCTTAAAATACTACTCTGCAATTTGAAAATACTGGTAGGTTTGGCTATTTCAAGTGATATTGAAATATTTTAGAGTTCACTGGTTCCTGCAAAGCCAGGTTTTTGTTTTAGCTATACATGTTGGGTTCAAATGTTGGCATATATACACTTTTTTTAAATCGTATAAAATACAAAAAAATGAAATAATAAACACCTTTTTTCCAACAAACATGGTTTAGTGAATAAGAGGTTAAAATGCATTCATGTATGTTTTCAATGCCCCCTCTCCGTCTCATTTTAGTTCCAATAGCATTCAACGATTTTTCAAAATTAATTTTGACTAAAGATCAATTAATATATTATCTTTATAGTGAAATTAAGGTTTCAATCAAGCACGTCAACCTCGTAACATACCGGTAATCTTTGGTTAGTATCTTCTGTTCATAATAATATAATCTTTATTGGCCAAGACATACATCTTATAGCATTGAGTTAACAAACATCAAAAGATGAAGGTTGTGTGGCATATATAAACATATGTAGTATATAATGTAAAATTGTAACAGACTTTAGTAATATACAGTTTGACCATATATACATTAGACAGAAAATGATTTTGTGACACTTTCACGTACTTCAAAAGCACGTTTGAGGTAAATACCTAAATTGCACAGTTCTTTAAAAAATTTTACACTGAGTAGTTGTATTAACTTAAAAACTGAAGGTTTTTTTCAGTAATATTTCTTAATATATCGACATCTAATATCACTAAACTGAGGGCATTTTAAAATAAAATGAAATTCATCCTCAATGTCTAAATGGCACATTTCACAATATCTGTTATTTACTGGTATGTTATTGTGACGACCATATTCAATAGCTAGGTTATGGGATGACATACGTATTTTGCTTAATTGCTTCTTATATTTGATTGGAATAGCTTTTGTTCAGTAATATTGGAGAGAGAAATTATCAATGATATGCTTTAAAAATTTTGCATCTTGATGAAAAATTTATTTGCTCGAAACTCGTTGTGTTCTTTGTGGTGTATCTTTCATTTTGTTAAAAACGATGGCAAATTTGCAGAGTATCTTTCTTTTGAGTCAAATCTAAACAAATATATGTTCAAAACGTAGTATAATCATTTTTTTTCTTCTACTTACATCTACATACTCTAATTGTATACGACATAAATAAAGTTTGAAACTAAATATCACAATCACATCTTACTTACTGTATTCCATCATCCTTTTAGAAGTATTTCTGTTATTTAGCTCAGAATCTTTTCTTGTCATGGTCTTGTAAATTGATCAGTTGCAGCGTTTCTTTACCATCATTATTTGTAAGTTACGAAGATCTGTTGGTTAAAATATCATTTATAATTAGAGCCAACATATGTATTCTAAATCAATCACACAAATTTTAAAGTTTTATTGAGCAAATTTTGAAACATGTATATTAGACTCATTTTAACAAGACTGTTTAAATAAATATTTTTTTTTCAAGGGTGCATTTTTTTTGCCCCCGTAATCGAAGATTCGGTGGCACATGGTTTTTTTGGTCTCTCCGTCCGTCTGTATTTTTGTCAGCAAAAACTTTAACCTTGCCCATAACTTTTGAATAGTCGGTGCTAAGGTTTTCATATTTCACATGTGCATTCCTTGTGACAATAGCCTTTTTTTTAGTATTTTTTTAGTATTTTAAATTTACCAAATTTTAACCTTGGCCATAACTTTCGAACGGTTGGAGCTACACTTTTATATTTCACAGATGCATTCCATGTGTGCAAACCTTCCTTTAGTTACCAACATTTTTTACCTTGAGCTTTAAATTTGACCAAATTTTGAAAAACTTTAACCTTGACCTTAACTTTTAAACGGTCGGTGTTAGGAATTTCAAAATATCGCGTGTATTCCTTGTGACCTTTCCTTTAAGTACCATTATTTTTTTACCTCTTGACATTGACCTAGGAATATGTCCTACTTTGTGAGAAAAAAAACTTGAACCTTGGCCATATTTTCGGGATGGTTGATACTAGGACCATTATATTTCACATTAGTGTTCCTTGTGACAAAACCTTTCTTTGGGTATCAACATTTTTGAACTCTTGACCTTGGAGTTTGACCTACATTTGAAAAACTTTAACCTTGGCCTTGAGCTTCCATACAGGGCATCGGTGTTTCCCAAACACATATCGTTCGTTTTGTGTTTATACAGGTGTATATACATGCTTGTATCATTCAATGATTCACAAGTATGATATCACTTACTAGTAATTGATATGTCTTGTACAGAATCAATGGTTTCCGAATTATCTACTTTTTTATCAACAATATTTCTCAAGGGCCATTATATACTGTACCAGGTTT
The DNA here is from genome assembly GCF_033153115.1 of Saccostrea echinata. Classification (NCBI taxonomy): domain Eukaryota; kingdom Metazoa; phylum Mollusca; class Bivalvia; order Ostreida; family Ostreidae; genus Saccostrea; species Saccostrea echinata. The sequence goes on along the minus strand of NW_026889774.1, from coordinate 3,019,818 downwards.
AAAAGAAACATGACTATTAGAGACAGACAATACAAACTTTTCTCAAGAATCTTGAAAATAACAACTCCAGTCATGTTTATAAAAGTAAAATAAATAAATTTAATTGCTGTTTTTAACTTTTCGTTAAAAGTTTCACAATAATGGGATTTAAAGTGACAAAAAAGTTGGGTAGATTAATAAAGAAGGTTGCAGAGAGGTAGATTTCTGAACATAAATAAAGTTTACAATTTCTAAATATTTTAGAAATTTATTTGCATCACTTAAAACCAAAATATATCCAAAAATATATACCAATCCAGACATATATTTTTGGTTTTCTTTATCTGTCCTTAAATACATGTAACAGTAGTACCCTTATCTGCTGCAAATATCACAATCAATCCTTTTCTTGTATGTATTGCACAAAGTTCTATTTCTTTTCATGTTGCCTTATTTTATTGTACTTTGAGATGCAGGTAAATACTTCGAAATTATCTCAAATACTGTGGAATCATCATTCATGGGATACCAATGTTTGTGGATTTCGCAAGTTATCCTTACCCATGAATTTACATCCCTAAGAAATATTGTTAACTACAGTTCATTGAATCCTCTGTATGAACAAAGTTTCCCACTAAATAATGCCCCCATGAGTAAGATCTCGAGTGCCTATAAAAATTGACACCCCCCCCCCCCCAAAAAAAAAGTAAAATGATTCCAGTAAGCAGTAGAAAATAACTAAAGATGTTCTACTTAACTAGCAACTGAATGATTCATAGCTTAGTTGTCCTTATTTAAATGCTAAGCTACTTTTCATTATTTAATAACTCTAATGTTACACTCATTTATCTACAAATGGATAAATCATTTTCAGGCATCACTCTAACCCTAGGAATATTGAATTCTTTATTTACTTGTAAATAAATATATAAAATATTGTAAATTATGCTACACTGTTTACTGATAATGAAAAATACATGTACATGTAACATTTTAAAAATCAAAAATTTTGTGCTGCCTCTGAAATGGACTATAAAATATTAATTTTACTGTGGAACATTGCATTTTATATTAAATGCTATATGACAGGATCGATTTGAAATTATCTCAATTTGAGCCATTTGACTGTTTAATGATACTTGATGCATTATAATTTGTTGGAGTATTTCATTCTGGTACAAACAATATACATGTATATCTTTTAAATTTGAGAATTAAGCAATGAGACATCTATGCCTACTGTCCTATATTCTTCTTTGGTATTCCTTGCACAGCACTCCTCATATCACTTAGACAATAAAAATCCATCTTGAGAATAAATTATCAACAGAACCAATGTCATTCAACAACAGTGAACACGAGAATGCTTCCATCAACTATGTCCCTTTAAGAATTCATGTTGTAGAGCCTGGTCTGCTGTGATTCTTGTGAAAGGGTTCATGTCCAAGAGCTTCTTCAGTAAATCAAAAGCCGAGTCTGGAACGCCAGACCAGGAAGTGAAGGCATCATTTTCTTTATCACCGAGACTGTCCCTCTGTGAAGCATTGTGTCTTGCTGCTGGACCCTCTCGAAGTTTAGTGCACAGAACTTTCAGGTCTACAGGTTTATTACCGGGGTGACACATCAAATGTTTACCTATGAACAAAAATAGATCATTTTCAGTCTCCCTTATTTAAACGATCTAATGGATTAGGCCATAAAAAATTAATAGTTTTGCAGGCCAAAAATTTCAAAATTCAATGCGGCAGGCAGGTTTGTTTGTTTTTTTTGTTTTTTTTTTTTTAAATAGGTATCTTTTTTCATGTCAGTCGTTCAACAAAATGATGATATTAACTGATTCTCACTTTTTTGTCCTCTTAATATACTAATTATAATGTACTCAACTTTAAATTACGTTATTCTAAACATTTCTTTAAAAGTTAATTAATAAAGGACTGTATAGACTAGAAGAATATTGTTTATCTAATAAAAACCTATTGTTATGAAAAGGGAAATAACTCAATTTTCTTTTTCAACTTGGAAAAATAGAAAATTGAATTATTTCACTTTTCAAAATGTCAATAAAATTGATCAATGCGGCCGTTTTTGACCTGATGCGGCGGTGCCTGAGAAACTATTGATTAATTTTTTTTGACCTTGCAAAAGAAACAATTTAGTACAAGTTTTATTAGAAAATTTCTGTATACACCATCTCTAAAAATATTTATATCTTGTATTGAAATTTCTGTAAATGCATCTCTGATATATATGTTTTAAAAAAACTCAAAATACTACATTTACAAACCATATGCCTTGGCAGATTCACTGACTTCCTCACTGCCCATGATGCTTATGATCTGTGCTAGTGCTGTCATGTCGTCATTGGCTCGGAAAAATGGATAGCGTCCGCTCAAAAGGGACAGGAAAATCACTCCAGCTGACCATATATCAACAGCTGCAATTATATATGATAAATAACTCAGTATTTTATGCTTCTTGTATTTGAATATATAGCATTTTTTACTATATTTTATATATTGGAACCACCAACAAATTACAAATTTTACCTGTAGTTTGGTCAGGAAATTTCATCAAGACTTCTGGAGCTCTAAAACCAGGCGTCCCTGCCCTCGGTGCCTGCTGATTCATTCTATGGCACAAGAAAAACAACTTAATAAAAAGAATTCAAAACGACATAAAATTGGCATTGACATGAAAAGTAATAAATGCACTTAAGTGTGTGTGTGTGTGGGGGGGGGTCTTTAAAAAAAAACGGGGACATAAGGCTAAAATGCAAATGACCTTGACTATAAAGAAATCTAATATTAAGATCGAATTGTGAAAAATTTGCCAAATGTACCTTTTTAACCAAATTTCTTTGCCTGCTCATCATTTCCAGGTGAAGCGAAGATAATACACAACCTTTTTGTGCAGGAATTGAACACACACAAAAAGTCTTTTTATAGATGCACTTATCAATCTTTTTTTTTTTTAAATATCCAGTATTAACCAGTACTTGGTGCCCTACAGCCTCTATGAATTTGTTACACAATGATCATGCATCACTTGATTTTTTTCTTCCGTAAAGTCATCAAGAAATCTGAATTTTATGCTGGATTAGGCCTCATCTCAAAAATATTTTTTTTAACTGATACATCAAGTAAATTTTTAATTTTTAAGTGTCCAACCAAATCATTTCCCTTGCCTTATTCACTCATATTCTTTACTGTAGAACATACAGCAACAACAAAACAAAGAAAATGCTTCTTATAATGTAATAAAAAAAATGATTCTTTCTTGTGATGCCTGGGACTTCTTGGTGTTTATCTTTTAAATTACAAGTTACTGATCACAGTAAACTACATGTATGTGTGCTATTCTAGAATCAATACATTCCCAAAATCAACAAAATACAGTATAATTACATCTTGTCCTATTTTCAGTTTACCTTGCATTACAAATACTGCAGACTTGGGGTTTTCCAAAGCAGTCACACGTGGACAGCACTGCACTTGGCTTTGCACCCTTTTCATGGTCACTGGGTTTATTTTTAGCCATAAGTGCTCTTTTGGCTAATAAGACCCTTCGGGGAGACTTCACTCGTCTTGCAAATGTAGAATTCTCTAATTCTGGAGTAACATAACTTTGTGATTTTTTGCCCGCTGCTATTTTCTGAAAATTGATAAACTCTATCATATGAAAGATATATGTATATTCAAGCACATCCAAATATAGAAATTGTCAAACTACCAATTATACAAATATAGCCCTTTAAAAGGTTGATCCATAGATATATCGACTTTACACAAAAGCATATCGACTGAGCCTGAAGTGTGAAGTCAGTATGCTTTTCTGTGAAGTCTATAAATCTATGGATTGACGGAATCAAAGGGCTATACTAGTATCTGTTATATCATTTTCTTTGGATAAAATAAGAATAGACAAATTCATTAAATTAGAATGTAAGCTTTTTAAAAGACTTTTCACCATTGTGTACACATTTATGGATTTTCCCAAGTTATTTTTATTAACTCAAGTCAATATCGTAAAATATAATTTTGCACGTGATATCAAGCAACCAATACAAACCTGTTTATTTTGTTGTGAAGATGAGGTAGGAGATAATGGATTTCTTGTAGTTCTGCCTGATGTTGTGTTCTCTGTTTTTTGACTCTTCAACTTCATTTCATTAGGCTGTGACTTTACCTTGTGTGCTAAACCAAAATCTACCAAAGCATACCTGGAAAAACAACACGCCGCCTGTGTGTTTATGATATTATAAGGCTATAGCATTTCGAAACTTTAAACTTACAGTGCAATTTTCAATTGCTTTCTGAATTGCCAAAAGAATTTTTTTTTTTTTGTTGGTCACTTACTGTTTGGTTACACTATCATACAGAAAGTTGCTTGGTTTAACATCACGGTGGATGACATCAAACTTGTGAACTCGTCTGAGGGCAATCAACAAATTTCTCATATATTCCCTCACTTCACTGACACTTAGAGTGAGAATATAGTCCTGTAAAATATCAAACCTATATTTAAAGGCTACAAGTACAAAATTTTATTCAATTTTGGGACTCCATATTGTACAAAATTAACAGAAATATTTCAAAAATTAAGAACGGTACTGTGATGCAAATGTTTAAAATAAACTTCTAAAATGGCTGTGCTTCTCTTTCCAGTTGCATATTTAAAAAAAAATACCGTTCATACCTGGAACTTTTTATGTGGAAAGTAAGGCATCACTATAACAACATGATCCTTGTGTCTGATGCAGAGTTCTACTCCCATAACATTGTCACAACCACTGAAAGATTAAATATTTCTTGAACAATCAATATAATAACTTGTCTTTTATGTTTGCTGCTGAATATGGTAAATATTCATATATTTTACTTCATGTTTTATTCAAACTTCTGACATTGCAATTTTTTCACTGGATTCTGATTTACTTAGTCTTATGCATTTTCATTTTCACTTTTCTTTTTTTTTTACACTTTCCAAAATTTTTTTTTTAAAAATTCATTAATATCAAAGTATAAAGTGTATAACATAGAGTACTGTAATTACTTATTTTAATGGTTATCATATTTTAGCACCTTTAGAGCTGATTCTGGTAGTACACATCAACATATGATTTAAACAAATACATATATGGAAACTTGACTCCAAATGCGCCAATTCATGATAACCCTAATCAGTTTATTAAGGAAGACTGGGCTAAATTTTGAAAGCGCTAATTTATGTAGGTTTAACATTCTACAAAATATATGTATACTGATGGATCAATGAAAAAATACCCTATTTCTTGTAGACACCGCAACTCTCCTTCAATACGACTTGGGTGACTTGTAGGAATTATATGTTTCAATGCAAACTTCTGAGGTAATTCTTTATAGTGCTTTAGTTGAGCTAAGAAAACTGAACTAAATGTTCCTGAAAATACATTGTTCATTATCAAAATATGCAATAATACACAAGTTTTAACAATGATAAAGAGAGCCAACCTAAAAACAAAACACACAAGAAGTGAAGACTCATCAGAGAATAAAATCCGTGTTCTATCAAATGCAAACTTCTGTTTCTGCTGAAATAGGCACTGGCAACTTAGATTTTATTGAATTTGAATGTTATGGTTGTTTCATAAACAAAATACATCTGACATATACTAACAAACATGTCACCTACCCTCTCCTATTTTGTCTAAGACCACAAAATGATGATCTATTTCTGGTACAAACTCATATAAGCATTCTATTTCTTCTTGGACATCATCTGATAGAAAAATGGATACGATTAAAATCTCACTAATCATTGTCTGAATCTAGTAATCTTAATTTAATATTACTTGCAGTAGATATCAAAATGTAGAAACCTTAGGTTTACAATTGAAAACATTATATAAAATACACAAATTAAAACCTACAAGGTAGAGATTTTATGTCTGGTGACAAAAGTGTAGATTTAAGCTTCTTTGGAGAGGAGCATGTTTCCTCTGTTTCCTCTTCAGCGTAGTGTGATCCGTGGAAGCTAACGTTTTCTGTCGTACTGAAAGTGGGATTTGTCAGACTTGCTGGTGTGCTGAAACCAGGGTTGGTAAGACTTGCCGGGATGTCATCTTTTATTATCTCCCCTTTCTTTTCACTCATTTTCCTTTCCTGTAATGCAATCAAAGATTCTCCTTTCATCAATGTACATGCAAGGCTCTATTACCTATTTTGATCACCCCTGAATCATTAAATTTGATTAAATAGATTATCAGATATAAGATTAAACGATGCCCTTTCAAACTTATTGTTAAATATTCACATAACTGAAAACTGAGAATTGACAACTGCAAGTCAAGCACAACTATAGCATGTAAAGTAATGTATCAACCTGAACTTCTTCGGACTCCACATTAAACAAAAAAATCTGTTGATACTTTTTAAAATAAAAATTCCCTTTAATTTTAAATGATACATCTGAATAGGTCCTTGATAATTTAACATCAGAACATTACCGGAAAAAATCTTCAGTTGTTCAACACTGTTCAGAACGTTTTCCTGCTCTAGCTCCGCAGTGGTCAACAGCTTCTTCTCATTTGTACAGATGCAAGTATTTTACACAGTTAATAATCTGTTTGAACGCTTTTAAACAAATTCTGCCATAAATATCTTTGAAGCAGCAGAGATTTTTCCCCCTTTTTGTTGTCTGACACAAACAAATAAAGCGCCAATCCTTCGCGGCCAATCAATTTCTTGATTTCTGTTAAATCTGTATCACGAGCCCGAGCTACATTTTTTGTATACGGCATGTATGGGAAAGGTAAAATGTGATCAATTTCTGTTACCAAATCATCATTTAGTATTACTAATATTAGCAAGGACTTAATAAAAATCAATCAACATATTTCCAACAAGAATTCAGCAATAATTGGATGGAAAACAATTGAATTCCGACAGAATGAAAATGAAAATTTCAAAATCTAAATTGCACGTCTGCAGGACACCATCAATAACATTCCAAAAGGTGATTTGGGTTCTGCGTAAAATGTAATAGGAGTGCACTGCAATTTCTGTCAGTAAACTGCTCACACAATGGTACAATGCCGATTCAATTAAAAGATGAAATTGCTTTTTATTCCTTTCTCTTTACTGTAGTTAAATCTCTAAAATAAATCATTGAATTTGTTAACTGCATGGTCAAACGATGCGCTGGTACTACTAAAAACATGGGACAGTCAATTTATTTCTCTACATTGCTTTAAGTTATTGCTTAAAATTGTCAAAGTCTGAAATAAATGGTCGATTAAAATTCAAGAAGACGTATATACTCTCTTCAGACACTCTGCCGTCATAGTTATCAACTGATCACA
>NW_026889774.1:2137500-2280000 GCF_033153115.1 Saccostrea echinata | reverse complement strand
AACTTTTTAACGATCAATATTTTGCAATTCATTACTGAAGCAAAAATGTTTATCTTAACAATTTACAACTAGATATTATAAAAATTATGTCATATGTTATATAATAAGGGGCCATAAGGGGCCAGAAGGCCAAATCTTTGGCACTCTATATCTCGAAAGTGAGAAATATTTTGATAAGCAATATCAAATAAAAGATGTTCAAAATAATGTTCTAAACAATATTTAACCTTCCGATTTTTGCTAAACATCCCCATTAAGGAAATGAAGGGCTGGCCCCTAAATATATCTTTTGCATATATCTCGGAAACGAAAAAGAATTTCTGAATAGTTGTTGAACAAAAAGTGTTCAAAATCATAAGAGCTTTAAAATGGTATGAAGAACAAAGGGCTGGCCCCTCAAAATAGGGGCCGAGAGGGGCAAAAGTCTTTGATCAATAACTTTTTAACGATCAGTATTTTGCAATTCATTACTGAAGCAAAAATGTTTATCTTAACAATTTACAAATATATACTATGATATTTACATCACATGTTACATAATTAGGGGCCCTAAGGGGCCAGAAGGCCAAATCTTTGGCACTTTATATCTCGAAAGTGGGAAATGTTTTGATGAGCAATATTGAATAAAAGATGTTCAAAATAATGTTCTAAACAGTAAGTAACCTTTCGATTTTTGCTCAACGTCCCCATTTAGGAGTTGAAGGGCTGGCCCTTAAATATATCTTTTGCATATATCTCGGAAACGAAAAAGAATTTCTGAATAGTTGTTGAACAAAAAGTGTTCAAAACCATAAGAGCTTTAAGGTGGTATGAAGAAAAAAGGGCTGGCCCCTCAAAATAGGGGCCGAGAGGGGCCGAAAGTCTTAAATCAATAACTATTTAATGATCAATATTTTGTAATATATTACTGAAGCGAAATAGTTCATCTTCACACTCTCTAGCTATATAACATGGTGTTTACATTAAAGCTTATGCAATAAGGGATAATTAGGGGTCAGATTGTATAATCTTTGGCGCAATAAATCTTGAAAAGGAAGAATATTTTGATAACCAATATTTTAACAAAAGACGTTCAAAATAATATTCTTAATAATATGCAATCATTCAATTTTTGCTAGGCGTCCCCGTTTAGGACTTAAAGGGCCGGCCCTTAATATTTCTTTTGCATATATCTCGGAAACAAAAAAGAATTTCTGAATAGTTGTTGAACAAAAAGTGTTTAAAATTATGAGTATTTAATGATCAATATTTTGTAATATATTACTGAAGCGAAATAGTTCATCTTCACACTCTCTAGCTATATAACATGGTGTTTACATTAAAGCTTATGCAATAAGGGATAATTAGGGGTCAGATTGTATAATCTTTGGCGCAATAAATCTTGAAAAGGAAGAATATTTTGATAACCAATATTTTAACAAAAGACGTTCAAAATAATATTCTTAATAATATGCAATCATTCAATTTTTGCTAGGCGTCCCCGTTTAGGACTTAAAGGGCCGGCCCTTAATATTTCTTTTGCATATATCTCGGAAACAAAAAAGAATTTCTGAATAGTTGTTGAACAAAAAGTGTTTAAAATTATGAGAGCTTTAAGATGATATCAAGAAAAAAGGGCTGATCATTCATGTAAGGGGCCAAGACTGACCGGAAGTGTTTAATCTATAACTTTTTATTGATCAATATTTTGTTACACATTACTGAAGGGAAATTGTTTGTCTTAACAATTTATTTATATACCTATTTTTTAACGAAAATCTCAGTCAAATTCTTATCTCATCTTATCAAAAATCGGACGGAAGACCCACTCGTTGCTCGCAACGAGATCTCATCTAGTTATTATTTTTATTCTTTTTTCTTCTTACAAATTTTGTGCAGACGATTTCTCGGAGATGGCTGGTTCAATTACATTCAAATGTTCATGGTAGATGCGTTGACATCTGAAGTTAATTCCGGCAGTTTCGTTAAGGGATATTTACTTCCGGTCCGGAGTTATCGCCCTTTTATCAAAATTCAGAGGACCTCCTTGTCTGCGATGGAACTCAAAAACGGCTAAAGCTAGAGCGCTGAAATTTTCAGTGATGATAGAGGACATGTTGCCATATTGCACCTGGGTTTAGATATTTTCCGGAAGTGCCTAGAATGGAAGCTCGGTAGGGGTCGAAATTTAGGACACGAATCATGAGTGAATTTTTGAGACATTTTGTATCATATCTTTTAAAGTATAATTATTTTGTTAAGACATGTTGAACAATATTTGTGCAGAATAAAAAGATCTGTAACATGATATCAAGAAAAAATGGCTGACTCATCACATTAGGGGCCAATAGGGGCCGAAAGTCTTTAATCGATAACTCTTAAACAAGCAATATTTTTGTATACATTACTGAAGCAAAATTATTTATCTTAACAACTACAACTATATATTATGATTTGTACGTCATATGTTACATAAATAAGGGCCATAAGGGGTCAGAATGCTTAATCTTTGAAGCTTTATATCTCGAAAAGGGGAAACATTTTGAAAAGCAATATTGAACAAAAGTTGTTTAGAATGATGATCTGAACAATGTGCATCCTTTGAATTTTTCCTAAACAGCCCCTATAAGGACTTAAAGGGACGGCCCTTAAATATTTCAAGTCTACATATCTCGAAAACGAAACGAAACTTCTGAATAGTTGTTGAACAAAAAGTCTTTAGAATTACAAGACCTTTCAAGTGATATCAAGAAAAAGGGGCTAACCCCTCAAATTAGGGGCTCAGAGGGGCCAAAAGTCTTTCATCTATAACTCCTTAACGTTAAATATTTTGATATTAAATATTGAAGCAAAAATGTTCATCTTTACAATCTGCAACTATATATCTTAAAATTTTCAAATATTACGTAATTAGGGCCCATAAGGGGCCAGAATGCTTAATCTTTGAAGCTTTATATCTCGAAAAGGGGAAACATTTTGAAAGCAATATTGAACAAAATTTGTTTAGAATGATGATCTGAACAATGTGCATCCTTTGAATTTTTCCTAAACAGCCCCTATAAGGACTTAAAGGGACGGCCCCTAAATATTTCAAGTCTGCATATCTCGAAAACTGAATAGTTGTTGAACGAAAATTCTTCAGAATTACAAGACCTTTCATGTGATATCAAGACCCCTCGAATTAGGGGATCAAAGGGGCTAAAAGTCTTTCATCTATAACCCTTTTACAGTAATGTTCATCTTCACGATCTGCTACTATAAATATTTTAAAATCTTCATCAAATATTGCGTTTTTTGGTGCCATACTGATCAAAATTTTGTTAAACATAACTGAAGCAAATTGTGCGTTTTCACTATTTATATATTTATGAACGAAAATCTCAGTCAAATTCGTATCTCATCTTATCAAAAATCGGACGGAAGACCCACTCGTTGCTCGCAACGAGATCGCATCTAGTTATTATTATTTTTATTCTTTTTTCTTCTTACAAATTTTGTGCAGACGATTTCTCGGAGATGGCTTGTTCAATTTCATTCAAATTTTCATGGTAGATGCGTTGACATCTGAAGTTAATTCCGGCAATTCCGTTAAGGGATATTAACTTCCGGTCGGAAGTTATCGCCCTTTTATCAAAATTTAGAGGACCTCCTTGTCTGCGATGGAACTCAAAAACGGCTTAAGCCAGAGCGCTGAAATTTTCAGTGATGATAGAGGACATGTTGCCATTTTGCACCTGGGTTTGGATATTTTCCGGAAGTGCCTAGTATGAAAGCTCGGTAGGGGTCAAAATTTAGGACACGAAACATGAATGAATTTTTGAGACATTTTGTATCATATCTTTTAAAGTATAATTATTTTGTTAAGACGTACTGAACAATATTTGTGCAGAATGACAAGATCTTTAATATGATATCAAGAAAAAAGGGCTGACTCATCATATTAGGGGCCGAGAGGGGCCAAAAGTATTAAATCAATAACTCTTTAACGATCAATATTTTGGTATACATTACTGAAGCAAAAATGTTTATCTTAACAATTTACAACTATTTATTATAATATTTATGTCATATGTTACATAATTAGGGGCCATAAGGGGCCAGAATGCCAAATCTTTGACGCTTTATATCTTAAAACTATGAAATATTTTCATAAGCAATATTGAACAAAAGATGTTCAAAATAATGTTCTAAACAATATGCAACCTTTCATTTTTTGCTAAACGTCCCCATTAAGGAGTTGAAGGATCGGCCCCTAAATACTTCTTTTGCAAATATCTCAGAAACGAAAAAGAATTTCTGACTAATTATTGAACAAAAAGTGTTCAAAATCATGAGAGCTTTAAAATGATGTGATAGAAAAGGGGCTGGACCCTCAAAATAGGGGCTGAGAGGGGCCGAAAGTCTTTGATCAATTACTCTTTAACGATCAATATTTTGTAATGCATTACTGAAGCAAAAATGTTTATCTCCACACTTTACAACTATATATTATGATATTTACATCAAATGTTACATAATTAAGGGCCATAAGGGGCCAGAATGCTAAATCTTTGACGCTTTATGTCTTAAAACTATGAAATATTTTGATAAGCAATATTGAACAAAAGATGTTCAAAATAATGTTCTAAACAATATGCAACCTTTCATTTTTTGCTAAACGTCCCCATTAAGGAGTTGAAGGACCGGCCCCTAAATTCTTCTTTTGCAAATATCTCAGAAACGAAAAAGAATTTCTGACTAATTATTTAACAAAAAATGTTCAAAATCATGAGAGTTTTAAAATGATGTGAAGAAAAAGGGGCTGGACCCTCAAAATAGGGGCTGAGAGGGGCCAAAAGTCTTTGATCAATTACTCTTTAACGATCAATATTTTGTAATGCATTACTGAAGCAAAATATTTATCTCAACACTTTACAACTATATATTATGATATTCACATCAAATGTTACATAATTAGGGGCCATAAGGGGCCAGAATGCTAAATCTTTGACGCTTTATATCTTAAAACTATGAAATATTTTGATAAGCAATATTGAACAAAAGATGTTCAAAATAATGTTCTAAACAATATGCAACCTTTCATTTTTTGTTAAACGTCCCCATAAAGGAGTTGAAGGACTGGCCCCTAAATACTTCCTTTGAAAATATCTCAGAAACGAAAAAGAATTTCTGACTAGTTGTTGAATAAAAAGTGTTCAAAATTATGAGAGCTTTAAAGTGATATGAAGAAAAAGGGGCTGGACCCTCAAAATAGGGGCTGAGAGGGATCGAAAGTCTTTGAACAATTACTCTTTAACGATCAATATTTTGTAATGCATTACTGAAGCAAAAATGTTTATCTCAACAATTTACAACTATATATATTATGATATTCACATCATATGTTACATAATTAGGGGCCATAAGGGGCCAGAATGCCAAATCTTTGACGCTTTATATCTTAAAACTATGAAATATTTTGATAAGCAATATTGAACAAAAGATGTTCAAAATAATGTTCTAAACAATATGCAACCTTTCATTTTTTGCTAAACGTCCCCATTAAGGAGTTGAAGGACCGGCCCCTAAATATATCCTTTGCATATATTTTGGAAACGAAAAAGAATTTTTGAATAGTTGTTGAACAAAAAGTGTTCAAAATCATGAGAGCTTTAAGGTGATATCAATGAAAAGGGTCTGACCCTTTAAATAAAGGGCCGAGAGGGGCCAAAAGTATACAATCAATAACTCTTTAATGATCAATATTTTGTAATATATTACTGAAGCGAAATAGTTCATCTTCACACACTTTTTCTAAATAACATGATGTTGATATCATATGTTACGTAATAAGGGGTCTTTAGGGGGCCAGATTGCATAATCTTTGGCGCAATATATCTCGAAAAGGAAGAATATTTTGATAAACAGTATTGAACAAAAGACGTTCAAAATAAAATTCTGAACAATATGCATTCTTTCAATTTTTGCTAGACATCTCCATTTAGGACTTGAAGGGCCGGCCCTTAATATTTCTTTTGCATATATCCTCAAAACAAAAATGAATTTCTGAATAGTTGTTGAACAAAAAGTGTTCAAAATCATGAGAGCTTTAAGATGATATCAAGAAAAAGGGGCTGACCTCTCACATTAGGGGCCAAGAAGGGCCGAAGGTCTTTAATCTATAACCCTTTAATGATCAATATTTTGTTAAACATTACGGTATTAAAGCAAAATTGTTCGTCTTAACAATTTATTTATATCATTATATTTGATCGAAAATCTCAGTCAAATTCTTATCTCATCTTATCAAAAATCGGACGGAAGACCCACTCGTTGCTCGCAACGAGATCTCATCTAGTTCTTATTATTATTATTTTTTTTCCTACACCGGTATCTCAGTAACGGTTCGGTGGATTTTTATGAAACTTTCGGAGATGATAGGGAACGATGTTCCCTCGGGACGTTTTTTTCATTTTTGATGATTTCACTTCCGGTCGCGAAATATGACGTATTTTTGACGTTTTTCTGCAATTCCGGTCTGTCCTACTCCGAAGAAACTGCGCAAAATAGAAATTTGAAATTTTCAGGAATGATAGAATTGTGACCTTGACATGTGCACCTGACTTTTGAAATTTTAAGAAGATGTTTAAATTTTTCAAATTTTAAAGTTAAATTTTTCAAAAAAATTTTTTTAATCGAATTTTGAAATTTTTTATATTGTAAAATAGATCTTGGCGAGAACTTTCCAAAAATGTATTTGTTTTGCATGTGAGTACATTAATAAACAATATATAAGCTCAGGTGTGTTAGGTCACTTGAGTGCAAGTGTACTTTAAGAACTTTTCTTTAAAAAAATCATTACTCTTTTATTTCTTGACAGATTTTAAAACTTTTTACACCGTCAAATAGATCTTTACGAGACCTTTCCAACAGTATATTTGGTTTTATTGTAAGTGCACTAATAAAGAAAATATGAGCTCAGGTAAGTTAGCCTTTTGTTTTGACAGGACATGTCAAAATCATTGTCAAGGACACTTGCGTATGACCGTACTCTTTGATCTTTGGCAGATATCCTTAGATTTTTTTTAAAAAGCATTACTCTTTTATTTCTTGACCGATTTTAGAACTTTATACACCATCAAATAGATCTTTACAAGACCTTTCCAACAATGTATTTCTTTTGTTTGTAAATGCACTAATAAAGAAAATATGAGCTCAGGTATGTTAGCTTTTTTTTGACAGGACATGTCAAACTCATTATCAAGGACACTTGTGGATGACCGTACTCTTTCATCTTTGGCGGATATCCTTTTATTTTTAAAAAATCTTTACTCTTTTATTTCTTGACCGATTTTAAAACTTTTTACACCGTCTGATAGGTCTTCCTGTGGCCTTTCTTACAGTATATTTGTTTTGATTTTAGGTGCAATTTTAAAGAAAATATGAGCTCAGGTGTGTTAGAGAATTTTGACGGCCCATGTATAAGTTATCGATTTTCTTCAGCGACGTTTAATACACAGTGACCTAGAAGAAAGCAAGAACATTCAATTAAGTCTGAAATAGTGATTTCATAATGTACTTGTGATTATGAAAATTTGTGCATTCAATTTAAATCATTGAAAGTTTTGAATACTGTAATTTCAAATTTTAAAACCTTTAAAATTGTAAGATTTTGATATATCCTCTAATGTTGAAAGCGGTAAGCTCCTACTTGATGAATTTTTATTACAGTATTTAAAACTTCAAAAATTTTCAAATTTGAAATAATTTAAAAGCCTTAAAATATGAAATCAAGGACATCTAAAATAATGAAAACATGAATGAGAGTGATTAGGAGTCTATTAGAGGTCAAAAAGAGTGAAATTTAAACGATTTAAATTTTTAAAAAAAAATTCAAAACTGCTTCCAAAGATGGAGAACATCAAACAATGAGGTGAAATCTCTCAAAGGTCAAAGAAAGTAAAATTTTATCGATTTAATTTTTTTCAAAAAATTTAAACTGAATCCAAATGTTAAAACAAGGACTGTCTCTGCATTTTGAAAGATGTAGAACATAAAACAATGTGTTTTGAATTTCTAAAAGGTCAAATAAAGTGAATTTTAAACGATTTAAATTTTTCAAAAAATTTAAATTGAATTCAAATATTAAAACAAAGACTATTTCTATATCTTGAAAGATGGAGAACATCATATAATGTGTTTTGAAATCTCTCAAAGGTCAAATAGACTGAAATTTAAACGATTTAAATTTTTCAAAAAATTTAAATTGAATCCAAACGTTAAAACAAGGACTATCTCTGTATTTTGAAAGACGGAGAACATCATACAATGTGTTTTGAAATCTCTCAAAGGTCAAATAGACTGAAATTTAAACGATTTAAATTTTTCAAAAAATTTAAATTGAATCCAAACGTTAAAACAAGGACTATCTCTGTATTTTGAAAGATGGAGAACATCATACAATGTGTTTTGAAATCTCTCAAAGGTCAAATAGACTGAGATTTAAACGATTTAAATTTTTTTAAAAATTTAAATTGAATCCAAACGTTAAAACAAGGACCATCTCTGTATTTTGAAAGATGGAGAACATCATACAATGTGTTTTGAAATCTCTCAAAGGTCAAATAGACTGAGATTTAAACGATTTAAATTTTTTTAAAAATTTAAATTGAATCCAAACGTTAAAACAAGGACTATCTCTGTATTTTGAAAGATGGAGAACATCATACAATGTGTTTTAAAATCTCTCAAAGGTCAAATAGGGTAAAATTTAAACGATTCAAATTTTTCAAAAAATTTAAATTGCTTCCACAAACATAAAAAACGCAACAAATGATGTTCTCTTCCTTCAAAATATGTAAGTTGACTTTTGTTTAATATTTCAGTGCAATTTAAATTTTTTGAAAAAATTAAATCGTTTAAATCTCACTCTAATTAACCTTTGAGAGGTTTCAAAACACATTGTATGATGTTCTCCATCTTTCAAAATACAGAGATAGTCCTTGTTTTAATGGTTGGTTTCAATTTAAATTTTTTTAAAAATTTAAATCCTTTAAATCTCACTCTATTTGACCTTTGAGTGATTTCAAAACACATTGTATGATATTCTCCATCTTTCAAAATACAGAAATAGTCCTTGTTTTAACATTTGGAAGCAATTTAAATTTTTTGAAAAATTTAAATCCTTTAAATCTCACTCCATTTGACCTTTGAGAGATTTCAAAACATATTGTATGATATTCTCCATCTTTCAAAATACAGAAATAGTCCTTGTTTTAACATTTGGAAGCAATTTAAATTTTTTGAAAAATTTAAATCCTTTAAATCTCACTCTATTTGACCTTTGAGAGATTTCAAAACATATTGTATGATGTTCTTCACCTTTCAAAATACAGAGATAGTCCTTGTTTTAATGGTTGGTTTCAATTTAAATTTTTTGAAAAATTTAAATCGTTTAAATTTCACTCTATTTGACCTTTGAAAGATTTCAAAACACATTGTATGATGTTCTCCATCTTCCAAAATACAGAGATAGTCCTTGTTTTAACATTTGGATTTAATTTAAATTTTTTGAAAAATTGAAATCGTTTAAATCTCACTCTATTTAACCTTTGAGTGATTTCAAAACACATTGTATGATGTTCTCCATCTTTCGAAATACAGAGATAGTCCTTGTTTTAATGGTTGGTTTCAATTTAAATTATTTGAAAAATTTAAATCGTTTAAATTTCACTCTATTTGACCTTTGAAAGATTTCAAAACAAATTATATGATGTTCTCCATCTTCCAAAATACAGAGATACTCCTTGTTTTAACATTTGGATTTAATTTAATTTTTTTAACAAATTTAAATCGTTTAAATCTCATTCTATTTGACCTTTGAGTGATTTCAAAACACATTGTATGATGTTCTCCGTCTTTCAAAATACAGAGATAGTCCTTGTGTTTATATTTGGAAACAAATTGAATTTTTTGAAAATTTTAAATTGTTTGAATCTCACTCTATTTGAACTTTGAAAGATTTCAAAACACATTGTATGATATTCTCCGTCTTTCAAAATACAGGAATAGTCCTTGTTTTAACATTTGGATTCAATTTAAATTTTTTGAAAAATTTAAATCGTTTAAATCTCAGTCTATTTGACCTTTGAGAGATTTCAAAACACATTGTATGATGTTCTCCATCTTCCAAAATACAGAAATAGTCCTTGTTTTAACATTTGGATTTAATTTAAATTTTTTGAAAAATTTAAATCGTTTAAATCTCACTCTATTTAACCTTTGAGTAATTTCAAAACACATTGTATGATGTTCTTCATCTTTCAAAATACAGAGATAGTCCTTGTTTTAATGGTTGGTTTCAATTTAAATTTTTTGAAAAATTTAAATCGTTTAAATCTCAGTCTATTTGACCTTTGAAAGATTTCAAAACAAATTATATGATGTTCTCCATCTTCCAAAATACAGAGATAGTCCTTGTTTTAACATTTGGATTTAATTTAAATTTTTTGAAGAATTTAAATCGTTTAAATCTCACTCTATTTAACCTTTGAAAGATTTCAAAACACATTATATGATGTTCTCCATCTTTCAAAATACAGAGATAGTCCTTGTTTTAACGTTTGGATTCAATTTAAATTTTTTGAAAAATTTAAATCGTTTAAATTTCACTCTATTTGACCTTTGAGTGATTTCAAAACACATTGTATGATGTTCTCCATCTTCCAAAATACAGAGATAGTCCTTGTTTTAACATTTGGATTTAATTTAAATTTTTTGAAAAATTTAAATCGTTTAAATCTCACTCTATTTAACCTTTGAGTGATTTCAAAACACATTGTATGATGTTCTCCATCTTTCAAAATACAGAGATAGTCCTTGTTTTAATGGTTGGTTTCAATTTAATTTTTTTGAAAAATTTAAATCGTTTAAATTTCACTCTATTTATCCTTTGAGTGATTTCAAAACACATTGTATGATGTTCTCCGTCTTTCAAAATACAGAGATAGTCCTTGTTTCAATCAAAATGACACCACATCGAAATCGGACGAAAGACCCACTCGTTGCTCGCAACGAGATCGGATCTAGTTTGTTATTATTATTATTGTTTTTTTTCTTACCGATTTTGTGCACGCGAGTTCTCGGAAACGGCTCGCTCGATTTTCATGAAACTTACAGGTCTGATAGAACATTAAAAAATCTAGATGTATATTTTTTTGTTTTGATGACGTCACTTCCGGTTCCGAGCTTTCCGCGATTTAGTGATTTTCGGAGGGTCACTTTGTCCGGCAGTTTCCCCAAAAGGGCTTCCTGGTAGAAGCATGAAATTTTTCAGCGATGATAGAGCATTATGTGTAGATGTGACATACGCATTTCTTTTTCCCCGGAAGTGCCGTACTTCGTCGTTCGCTATGGCCCGAAAAAAGTCCTATCGGGATTTTTAAAATTTCTAACACTTTTTCTACAATATCTTTTTACCTGTAAATATTTTGTTAAAACATATAGAGCAAAAGTTGTGTAGAATGATACGATCTTTCAAAAGATACCAACAATAAGGGGCTGGCCCCTAAAATCAGGGAGCTAGAGGGGCCAAAAGTGTTTTCCTGATAACTCAAAAAGTATTGAGAATTTGTATAGCATCATAGAAGCAAAGTTGTTCAAAACGACAAGTAGCAGCTAAGGAGATCATCAAAAGCCTTCAAAATGACGTCACTTCCGGTCACACTGGAAGTAATGGTAAATGGCTCATTCTTGCTCATATGACCGTAGATGTCTCCCGAACTCGATCTCATCTCCTTAAAATTTAGACGGAAGACTTATTTGTTGCTTTGCAACAAGCTCGTCTAGTTCTTATTATTAGGGTCTTCCGTCTCCAACGGAAGACCCTTCTATTATTCTATTGTTTCTTTTTCACTTTTATTATTATTATTATTATTTTTTTCTGTCCAAATTTTGTGCAGACGATTTCTCAGAGATGGTTGGATGGATTCACTTGAAATTTTCAGAGATGATGTATCATGATCTAAACCTTATTCATTTTTTTTTATTTTTCGGAAATTCACTTCCGGTCGGAAGTTATCGCCCTTTAATCGAATTTTTAGTGACCATTTTGTCTACACAAAAACTCAAAAACGACAAAAGATAGAGTGCTGAGATTTTCAGTGATAACAGAGGACATGTTCTAGTTGTGCACCTCAGTTTTCAAATTTTCTGGAAGTGCCTAGTATGGAAGCTCGGTAGGGGTCAAAATTTAGGACATGAATCAGGAGTGAATTTTCGAGACATTTTTTATCATATCTTCAAAACTATGAATATTTTCTTAAAACACATTGAACAGAAATTGTGCAGAATTACTAGATCTTTTATATGATATCAAGAAAAAAGGGCTGACTCATCACATTAGGGGCCAAAAGGGGCAAAAAGTCTTAAATCCATAACTCTTTAACGATCAATATTTTGTTATACATTACTGAAACAAAAATGTTTATCTGAACAATCTACAACTATATATTATAATAAAAATCTCATATGTTACATAATTAGGGGCCAGAAGGGGCCAGAATGCGAAATCTTTGACGCTTTATATCTCGAAAGTGGGAAATATTTTGATAAGCAATATTGAATAAAAGATGTTCACAATAATGTTCTAAACAATATGTAACCTTTCAATTTTTGCTAAACGTCTCCATTAAGGAGTTGAAGGGCCGGTCCCTAAGTATTTCTTTTGCATATATCTCGGAAACGAAAAAGAATTTCTGAATAGTTGTTGAACAAAAAGTGTTCAAAATCATAAGAGCTTTAAGGTGATATCAAGAAAAAGGGACTTGCCCCTCAAAATTAGGGCTGATAGGGGCCAAAAGTCTTTCGTCAATAACTCTTAAACGATCAATATTTTGTAATACACTAAGGCAGAATAGATCATCTTCACACTCCTTAACTATATAACGTTGTTGGCATCATATGTTACGTTATAAGGAGACAATAGGGGCCAGAATGCTAAATCTTTGACGTTATAAGGGGACAATAGGGGCCAGAATGCTAAATCTTTGACGCTTTATATCTCGAAAGTGGGAAATATCTTGATAAGCAATATTGAATAAAAGATGTTCACAATAACGTCCTGAACAATATGTTACCTTTCAATTTTTGCTAAACGTTCCCATTAAGGAGTTGAAGGGTCGGCCCCTATTATTTCTTTTGCAGATATTTCGGAAACGAAAAAAAAAAGTAGAATAGTTGTTGAACAAAAAATGTTCAAAATCATGAGAGCTGTAAGAAGATATCAAGAAAATAGGGCTGGCCCCTCAAAATAGGGACCAAGACGGGCCGAAAGTCTTTAATCTATAATCTTTAATGATCAACATTTTGTTATAGATTACTGAAGCAAAATTGATCGTCTTAACAATTTATTTATATCATTATATTTGAACGAAAGTCTCAGTAAAATTCTTATCTCATCTTATCAAAAATCGGACGGAAGACCCACTCGTTGCTCGCAACGAGATCGCATCTAGTTCTTTTTTTTTTCCTAGACGCCAACTTTGAAGCTTCATATCTTCCTCATTTCTGAACGGATTTTGTTCAAATTTTCAGAGCTTTTAGACTTTGCAAAACACTCTCAGAATACTGTAATACAATTCGGAAATTACCTTCTGTTCACGAGTTATTCCCCTTTGATTGAAATTTTTATGCCTCTGGTTTCCAGACAAAGGCTCTGAGACTGTAATAATTGGAGCACAAAACTCTTTGAAATTGAAAAGAAGAAGCATTGAAGTTGTGCACATCGGTTTTTGTTTTTTGATTTTTGCATTAAAAATGGCGCTAGAGAGAGGTCAAAAGTTAGAACGCGGAAAAGAGCAAAAATTTTGACATATTTTCCTTTATATCTTTAAAACTAAAAATATTTTGTTAAAACATGTAGAATAAAAGTTGTGCATAATAGCAAGAGCTTTCATTTGATATCATTTAAAAGGGGCTGGCCCCTAAAATTAGGGATCTAGAGCCTTTGAAGGTTTTCGCTTTATAACTCAAAAACGGTAAATATTTCGATATGGCTTTCGGAATTAAAGTTGTTCTTTAACACCTTATTGATCTCATACAAATGTTGTTTTGTTCGAGTATTGCGTAATATGTCGTAATATGTAGGTAAAAAGCAGGTCCCGTAAACAGGTAAGCGTTTTCATTCGGCAAGTAAATCGGAACTCTTCATGTGTATAACTTTAACAAACTTGCAATAAATTATATACCCTACTGTATTTAATGCTAATTTTCTTCTAAATAAGGTTCTAAACGTGTTCTGTGGTTCACTCATAAATTATTCTTTACAACTTTCTTTTCTTTTTTAATTTAGATTTAAAGGGAACACGTCTTCAAATAAAGGAAGGAATTAAATGTATCTATATAACTATATAAGTAATATTAAACTTTAAGCATCGAATAATTAATGATCATTAACAGTACGCATTTCTCCATCTTCACCTAAATGTTTTTAGTTATGTAACACAACCCGCGATCCCACGTTGCCGAGGTCACCATCGACCAGCCACCTGCGGTCATAAACCATGTAAACAAAACAAATATCTGTGAAGACTGTGATCACGTTTTAAATCCATCGTGTAGAAACAACAACTAATGAAACATTGTGTTTTTTAAATTTATATTGAATCTTTAAGATAACTTAATCTCATCTTTGATTTAATCTTAATTTCAAACACTAGTGCATAAAATCATTTCGAATTTTAATCGCTTTTACCGGCCTGTTCACTGTCGACACAGCAATACGATTTAAAAAAAAAAAAAAAAAAAAAAAAAAAAAAAAAATTATTTCTCTGTCCCGTGTAATTGCATCTTTGATTTAGTCTTAATTTCAAACACTAGTGCATAAAATCATTTCTAATTTTAATCGCTTTTACCGGCCTGTTCACTGTCGACACAGAAATACGATTTAAAAAAACAAACAAACAAACAAAGAAACAATTTATTTCTCTGTCCCGTGTAATTGCATCTTTGATTTAGTCTTAATTTCAAACACTAGTGCATAAAATCATTTCGAATTTTAATCGCTTTTACCGGCCTGTTCACTGTCGACACAGAAATACGATTAAAAAAAAACAAACAAACAAACAAACAATTTATTTCTCTGTCCCGTGTAATTGTATTCTATTTCAATTGTAATTGAAAAGGTGCTAAGGCAAATAATTGCAATTAGTGATGGAGTATTAAGTATTAATACTTGTGTTAAGTATAATTTTTACTATCAGTCTCTTAATTGTTTCTTCATTTAATTTTTCATTAAATATTAAACTATATACATCAAATAATACTTTTAAACATACAATAATTCACGCCTTCTTACAGCACAGTTTACATTCTGATCTGTCGCTTTGTAACCCAGTCTTCGTGCACACGTGGCCGCAGAGAGCCGGGGTCATATCGGTATTACAAGAATAGATATGGGTTACCCCATATCCAAGATATTCGACTTTTAATTTATTCGAATTTTCATTGTGTTCAGATGATTTCTAATAAAAAAAAAAACAAGTATTTACTGACAAAACGTCAGAGACACTCAAGCTGTAGAAAGTCAACTATAAAAGTGCCATATACATACATGTAAACATCCTAAAATGACATAATATTTAGGCTACTGAGTTTCAACATCTTTTGTTGAATAAAATATGCATATAGTAGGAAACAAACTGCATGTACATATATAACGTTACATGCATGTAGTGACTTTATCACAAAGTTGCACATGCATAAAAATAGTTTTAATTTCACATAGAACGTAAACTAAATATAATTAATCGTATAATTTTAAAAATGTATTTAACGCCTCACTCATTTTCAGGAATATTTAATCCAAATAGCATGTTACAGGCCTATAGCAACGTTTTCAAAGTGAAAGGGGGGGGGGAGCTCCCAAAAAATCCCGCGTACTATGGGCCTGTGCTACATGTGTACCATCTAACTTTCCAATGATAGAATCTTCTGTAAAAATAAAAAAAAAACAAGTCCAAGCCGTTATGGATTATCAAAGATAGCCCATTTTCATAAATAGCAAAACTATAGATCTATCAAGGATTATGGTGGCATATTTCTGCCCCATGTGTGCAAGTTATT
Organism: Saccostrea echinata; assembly: GCF_033153115.1. Classification (NCBI taxonomy): domain Eukaryota; kingdom Metazoa; phylum Mollusca; class Bivalvia; order Ostreida; family Ostreidae; genus Saccostrea; species Saccostrea echinata. The sequence goes on along the minus strand of NW_026889774.1, from coordinate 2,263,920 downwards.
TTTCTGTCAAATATGTCGACATGCAAGATAAATATGTTGACATGCAAGATAGTTATGTCAACATGCAACATAACTATGTTGACATGCAAGAAAATTGTAATGAAATAAAAATTATAAAAAATCTTCAAAAATCTCAAATATTGCCCACATGTGACTTCCAATATGCTAGATGCTACTTATTTATGTCGACATGCAAGTTATTTATGTTGACATGCGAAATAAATATGTTGGCATGCAAGTTATTTATGTCAACGTGCAACTTTGATATGTTAACATGCTACTTATATGTCAACATGCAACTTATTTATGTCAACATGCAACTTAGTTATGTCAACATGCAATTTGTTTTTGTCAACATGCAACTTAGTTATGTTGACATGCGAGATAAATATGTTGACATGCAACTTAGCTATGTTGAGTAACAGATATATATATATATATATATATATATTTAAAAAAATAAATATCCAAAAATGAAATTACAAATCGATGTGAATGTCTTAAGACACAGGAATGGCGAAAAAGTTTACAGTGAATATGATCGATTTGTGATTTTATTTTGGATATATACTTTTTCTTAAATATGATCGATTTTCAAAATAAGATTTTGAATTAAATAATCAAATTTAAATGCAAAAGAAATTATGTGATACACAATTTGAACATTTGTGCGAGCGTGCAGACTCGTTACTACCCAAGACACGTGCAATGAGGCACGGTTCTGTTTGTTTGTTTGTTTGTTTGTTGTTTTTTTTTGTCGGTAAAATTGAAATTGATTTAAATGATCGAAAATTTATTCAAGCAAATGTTGCAGTTTAAATGATTTTCTATAATATGAGGTGGACAACAAAGTATAAATTGAATTTCCTTAGATAAAATGTCCTGGCGATTTAGAAACGGGACCGTAGATTATAAAACGTTTTTAGGGCACCTCTCTGCGGGCGACCTATAGTAATTAGTGTGTCCGTCCGTCCGTCCATTTGTTCGTCTGAGGTCTCTTTTAAAGGGTGTGCAGTGACCTTGAACTATATTTTAAGGTCTAAGGTTAAGGTCATAGCAGAACTGTGTCTGAAAAATGCATGTAAACATAAATAAGTTGCATGTAGACATAAATAAGTTGCATGTCGACATAAATAAGTTGCATATCAACATATTTATCTCGCATGTTAACATAAATAAATAAAAATAAAATGCATGTTGACATACATAAGTAGCATCTAGCATGTTGGATGTCACATGTGGGCAATATTTGAGATTTTTGAAGATTTTTTATAATTTTTATTTCATTACAATTTTTTTGCATGTCAACATAGTTATGTTGCATGTTGACATAACTATCTTGCATGTCAACATATTTATCTTGCATGTCGACATATTTGATAGAAAAATAACTTGCACATAAGGGGCAGAAATATGCCACCATAAAGGATAGATTTTAATTTATCTTTTAATTTTGTACTATTAAAAAGTACTATCACTCAAAGTATAGGCAGATGTTAAAGATGGTCCAACCTGTCACCTTTTAGAGTAATCGATGAACTCGTCCAGTGATGCATTCACGGCCGTTGTTAAACGCAAAGGAAAGCGCGAGATCGGTTGCGGCTATGGAGCATCACTGAATATTCCTCCACCATATACTGATTTTGAATATACAGACGTTTTGAAGATAAACTTCATTTTTGTTTCTAGAAATGTTTTTATTTACAAAAATAGTACATTTTCGTGTTAGATCGATGACCATAACTCAGCCCCTTTAGCCCAGTCTACGGCTTCACCTTGAGTAAAAAACCTGCACTTGTTATGAAACTGGTGTATAGTTCTAAACTTCTTTATGTCCGTAGCAAGTACTGATACCCAGTCTACTGATCTAAGCGTCACCAGGGAACGGTGCACACACCTGTTCTTGCAAGACCAAATAGCCTAGGTCTACACACGTGCGAAGATCTTTCCGAGCTCGGAAAATCACGTTGCTTTGTCGAGAAGTGTTTAACCATAATAACCATTCCGTTATTTAAAAAAGAGAGAAAAAACACACAGTTAATGATTAACATTCTAACTCAAAAGAAAATATACGGCAATTAACGAACAATAATCATGACAGTAATATAATTGGTGAAAAGATTTATTATTATCAATCGAAGTGTGACCTATATATTTTCGTGAAAAAGACTGAGGAGGCAGCGAGCGTAGGAATATGAAAACTTTTTATTTGCTTTTCTGGGGAAAAAGTGATTTTCTTAAAATCTTTTAACGTTAATTTTGTTTCCTTTAACGTATCAAATATACATGATTATTCTTAATATTTGTTGTAATGTTTTATCTACTGATCATGAATGGAACTATTTTCTTCGGAGCAATTGTGTGAAGAGTATCTGACTTTAGTAATATATCTTGAATAGATAATAAGCACTGATCGAATATATTAAAAATACATTGTGTATTCATAGCGATTAATGGAAAATTGGGTTTGAAATCATTTCGAATCTTACATTAATTTTATTTTACTCTATCTCACGCTTATTTTTATCAATCATTACCGCCCGTGCATTTATTCATTTCAAGTTTTACGCATTTTAATTACCGACTTAACCATTAAGTTTGCAACAATTTATTTTTCTGTCTCGTGTTTTAAACTGCATGTACACATGCATGATAATTGTAAGTGGAGGTGACTTTTTCAATTCTCGGCATCCTCACATGTGATTTCGGAACCTTAATTGACATTGTGAGGATGAATTCTCGGGAAAATCGAAAAGTTTTACGGATACATGCATACATACATACATGCATGCAAGTACAGAACATCCTCTTTTTATAAGCACGATCATGAATTCGAATGTACAAGTGTACATGTATATGCAAGAGCGCCCCAAATGTACGCATATCGAGTGTTTAAAATACAGAGAAATACAAAATCCCCGGTCTCTGTTTTACATTATCTTTGCAACAAAATATTGGTTAATCTGAAATCAATTTTATTGATCTATAGCTTATTTTGAAGTAAATTATCGGTCCACTGAGATGATAATGAGTTGTTTTTATAACGAGTACATTTAGAGTATTCCGAATCACTTTTTACATTTTGACGGTAAACGATTTTATTAACAAGTTTATAAATGGTTGGTTGGTATTAAAGGAAAGCCAATTCAATGAGAAATCAAATCTACATTACACGGCGAGTCTATCTACGATACAGCGGCCTTGACAGGGGTTATATTTACATCACCTTTTTAGTGTATTGCAGGTCACTTCCGGGTATTTCGAATCACCAGGTAAATGGCTAAAAACAGTCAGATAACAACATTATAATTAATGAATTAGTTGGTATTGTTTACCAAAAGTATCAAAAAATAAAAAGAATTATTTTCTTGTTGAATGTTGTTGGTTTTTTTATTAAGTTATTAAAGCCCCCCCCCCCTTCTGTAGACACACTATAAAACAGCGTTCTCAGAGGCGGATCATGCAGAAAAGCAAATACCAACAGAATATTTACTTTCTGAAATTACCTGATTGTAAATTATTGTCCTGTAAATATAATCATGATAATTATGTAATTTTTTTTTACCTATGTGATTTTTTTAATGCAAATAATTAACATTGAACTGTCATAATTCTACGAGTAGGCTACCAAATAATGATATAATGATGATAAAAAAAATTGTGAAAAGGAATTAAACCAACTCATGTTTAGATTTCATGATTATCAAGAATGACGTATATCACTGCATACGTGTACTCGTACATATGAACATTGATCAACACTGATCAAGTGTATACCGGGACCCGGGATAGTCTTATTATAGCTCTTGCTTTGTCAAATCATTACTTTCATACCCCTTGCATTTAAGAAAAACAATGTTATAAAAAAAAAATAATCTGACATATACATGTAGCGTGTGCAATTTATTTGGCTAGGGGCATGTACACACGTGGTTCGAAACTATAGGGGGCTACAAATGCGGCCATAACAAGTATATTTTTGAGGTGTTATAAAAAACAAATAATACTCACAAAAGCTTATAAAATTGCCGTTCTATCGATACCTTATATGCCATGTTTCATCCACCAACAACGCCACGACATCGATGAGAAATACCATGCAACGTTTCTACACGGGCATTTTCTTCGAAAAGGGTAGGAAGTTAATGAATTAAAATAATTAATTCTTTTAGTTAACGCATTATGTTTACCTCTTTATTTGTTGTATGCAATAAGTATAGACCTTACTAATAATGACTGTTTGGTTGTCACACCTGTGCATGTGTTGTGCGAGGTACAGTGGTAAGGTAAATTACCGAGAGTCGCGATATGCGGGGTGATTCGGAATACCCTAAATGATCTAACATGGGCCCACATAATACGACTAAATTCGTTTCATGAATGAACTGGTTCTTAACAAATATATGTACAGTATACAATGTCTTTTCTTTAGATCTGTTTGTTTATTATTTTCAACCACAATCTGCAGTTACACGAAATCCATGCACAACGGCGCTACACCTGTCAATCAAAATCACTCGATATTGTGAACTCAGTCTTGTGTTACGGCAGCATTTCCGAGGTGATTCAAAATATTCTATCGGCTAATTCTAATTTTTCGCGTTGAATAATAATATTTTGGAACAAAGTTGGAATTAAGGCTGGAGCTGCATGCTGTGAATTTATCACACCTGCAATCTGCAGTCTATGTATATGAAGCATCTGTTGAGTAATGAATCAGAGAGCATAATATGCGGAACAAGTTTGATTGAGATTTTTACTTTTCCTTTAAGATAAAATGATTAATAACATAATTTATGCATCTAATAGATACATATCAATGTACATGTGTAGCTTTTTAAAAACAAGAATCTGTAATTGAAAATGTGAAAGTGAAGAGTTTAGGTAATAGTTCTTAACCAAAATTTAATGACAGTTCATTCCTTCCTAGTCTCTATATAACATTTAATTACGGCCGTGCCCTCTCCCCTTCAATTGATGTCTTATACATGATTTTAAATTCTGTTTATGTATCAAGAAATTTCCACAGGTACTTGTGGACAGGATCCCCCCCCCCCTCCCCAAATTCAACCCCGATGTTTGTTGGATATTTTTTTCCACAAATTATATTTATTTCACTTATTCATCATGTGTACCATAGGAAAAAATCGAGTACAAGTACCTGTGGAAATTTCTATTTGCCCCCCTCCCTCCAAAAAAAAAACTGAAATTGCTTTCTACGGGCTTGACAAAAGGTACTTGTGGACAGACCCCCCCCCCCCCGATATTCAACCCCGGGGCTTGTTGGACATTTTTTCCACAAATTATATTTATTTCACTTACTCATCATGTGTACCATATGAAAAAATCGTGAAAACCCCATTTGATAATCGTTCCACACAAAAAATGCCTCACTGTGTATAGTTAAAACATTAATTTTTCATATTTCTTGATGAAATTAACATTAAAAAAAGCAACACAAAATTAATACCGGATTACATATCACTTGAATTTATCATAAAGCAGAAAATCTGTTCTGCGGGCTTCAAGGCCAGCTCAGGAACCTAAAGATGTCCTCATTTTCCAAGTCCAGTACAGAACGTAAATTAAATGAAATAAATCACACGATCACTGGGATGAACTCAAAGAAAGAAGACTCTTGAGGAAAAGATATTTTGATTCGACTTATAGACTGAAATAAACCGATATTCTCTTTTTGCCACTCTTTCCTGGTGCCCTGGGACTCTGAATGTAGGATCAGTATTTTTTCACAGGTCCGTTGTACGGATTGTACGGGGGGGGGGGGCAGACCTTCTGAAAATAGTCTTTTGCTGTAGTTTTAATATGTAAATTTTGATTTAGTTGCTGCTTGCACCCTCCCCACTCTTTGTTTCTCTACGGTCATACATAGGCGAATCCCAGCAAAAATGTAATGACCCCCCCCCCCTCCAACACACACTTTCTTTTAAATATGTATTGCGATAGGACTTAAAATAGGAAAACATTTTCTGCATATCTCTACATCGAAAAATATAAAACAAATATTTTTTTTATATTTTCTTTTTAAAACAACATAGATAATTATGCATAGCTAATTAAATACTGAATTAAATATTTATCTTTGCAGACAATATGCTCTGGGTTATAGAACATGATGTGAAAGCGTATCGTAATGCACCTTGTAATCCTTTGGATTTTCAGATTTAAGGCCAATGCGAAAACCCAAAGACGCCGACATTTTTTTATGCTACTGTAATCGAAGATCCGGGGGGCATACAGTTTTTGTCCTGTCCACCTGTCTATTTGTCTGTTAGACTGTGTTAGCCTCTTTGTCCGCAAAAAGCTATGCCCATAAAATTTGATTGGTTGGAACTACTGCTTTCATATTTCTTATGTGTATTGCTAGTAACAAGGACTTCCTTCAGGTACCAACATATTTGACCTCTTGACCTTGAACTTGGAGTTTGATCCTCTTTCGTAAAATTTTACCAAACTATAACCTTGGCCAAAACTTTTGAACAGTTGGTGCTATGGCTTTTATACTTCACATCTGTATCCCTTGTGATAAGTCTCCTCCTTGGGTATAAATATGTTTGACCATTTGACCTTGATCTTGGAGTTTGACCAACTTTTAAACAACTTTAGCCTTGACAATAACTTTTGAATGACTAGTACTAGGGCTTTTATATTACATAGGTAATTTTCTTGTGACAAGGCCTGTCATTGTATACCTTTAATTCTGACCATTTTACCTTGACCTTTGAGTATGTCCTACTTTTGAAAAACTTAAACCTTGGTTTTAACTTTTGAACAGTTGGTGCTAAGGCTTTTTTAAAACCATATATTTGTATTCCTTGTAACAATTAAGACCTTCCCTCATGATCCCTTGACCTTGGAGTTTGACCTTTTAAAGAAATTAACCTTGGCAATAACTTTTAAACTGTTGCTGCTGTGGCTTTCATACTAGTATATATTTCACAGTATATTCTTTGTTCAAGACCTTTATTTGGGTAATAACATTTTATCTTTTGATCTTGACCATGGAGTTTGACTTGCATTTGAGAAACTTTAACTTTTGCCATAAGATGCCATATGGGGGCATCAGTGTTTCAAAAATCACACGTTGTTCAGTATCCAAATCGGGCATAAAACATTTACAATGATCCTTTAAAGCAGTGAGTTGAACCTAATAAATTACGACTATAGAAATTATGATAATTTATTTCGATGTATGGTCTAAAAAAACGTTTATTATACCTCTGTGAAAACTAGCTTACAAGTGAAAAATCACTAGTAAAATAGAATTTGATTGGCCGAGAAAGTCACGTGTCCATCATATTTGCCCTGCAACAAAACGTCGTGTTTCACGATTGTGACGTCACAATTAAACGAGTGAGGAGTTAGATTGTTTATAGCGACGCTGCTAACTTCGTTCGCGCGGTAACAACAACTAAAAATTCACCTTAATTGATGGAATTGCATACAGATAGTAGATTAAACATTCTTTGTTAAAATGTTTACACTTTTCAAAATTCGTTTATGGAAGTACAGCTAAAATACGTCATGAGACGTCACAGTCTAGACGTTCCAAATGTCTCGTGCTGTTTGAAGAGGCGGATCTTAAAATTAAGTGAACAATGCACTCGCCCAACGGTCGCACCGTCAACATATTATCGTTGATTGATTGTGTCGATTTAAATGTGTAAAAATGTTATGGTGTTTGAATGTTACTGATGTGATCACACAAACTTGTCACGTAGGAATTTTTTTTAATGAAACGAGGCTATTGGTGTACCTGTAACTTACATCTCTTTCATATCGTTCTCATCAAATGCATGTTTGCTTTATTCATTGGATCTCCTTTGTAATTCCTGCATTTTGGTTAATTCGGTATTATAAACAATTTATTGCATAATAGAGACATAAAGATTTCTTCGCAAATGAAAAATCATATTTCCCTCGGGCGTTGCCTTCGGGGAGTATGATTTTTCATGGGCGAAGAAATCTTCATGTTGCCCTCGCGGAATATGATTTTTGATGGGCGAAGAAATCTTCATGTCTCCCTCACTATCATGCAATAAATGCAAACTGTGAACTTGTCAAGTCCAAAACACACAAAAGGGTATCGCTGATATCATACAGAGTGTATCATTGCCTTGATCAGGCCCATAGGAAGCAAATTCAGTTTTTTTTTGTTTTTTGTTTTTTTTTTGGGGGGGGGGGGCACAGCCATACATTTTCAGTTGACAGTTGAGGGGGCACTACTACCATAAATTTCCTGACAAGCAAAAAAAAAAGAAGGTTATCAGACGTTTTTATTGAGGTGGCACAAGCTATAGTATCTATGTCTACTATAGTAATCTATATATCGGCAAAATTATTGGGGGGGGGGGCACGCCCCCCTCGGTTCCTACGGCCATGTTGATTAAATTTAGGGTCACTAAGGAAAGAATGTTTTGACTGGATGAATGGTCTGAAAGTACATGTGTTAACTTGTCGAGTCGGTAACACATAGATGGGGTTTTCTTATAACCAGAGTGTGTCATGGTTTGATGCAAGGTCATTTGAACGAGTTCAAGGTCATCAACGGAGAAACAACATTCCTTAACTGTCTTTCTACTGGTGAGACATTGCAAGTTGATACCCCTTACAAGATTGCTTATAACCTTAGAATGTGGCATGACCTTGACTCAAGGTCACTTCTTCCTGTTCGCAGCTCCAACGGAAGACCTACTCGTTGCTTTGCAACGAGCTCTGCTCTAGTTAAGGTCTTCCGTCTCCAACGGAAGACCTTATTGTTTTCGTTCGGTTTCTTTTTCCCTATTATTAAGGTCTTCCGTCTCCAACGGAAGACCTTCTTGTTTTCGTTCGGTTTCTTTTTCCCTATTATTATTATTATTATTATTATTATTATTCTTACCGATTTTGTGCACGCAAGTTCTCGGTAACGTCTTGGCCGATTTTCATGAAACTTTCAGATCTGATAGGTATTGATCTGAACCTTATTGGAAATTTTTTTCGTTGATGACGTCACTTTCCATCTCGAGATATTTAGGATTTTCTGATTTTCAGAGGGTCGGCTTGTCCTGGAAACTCCTCCGAAACGACTTAAGATATTGAGTCAAGATTTTCAGTGAAGGTAGGGGAAGGTTTGTAGATTTGCAGGCAGGTGTCCAAATCTCTCTAGCGCAAAAGGCGCCGAAGCTCGGTAGGGCTCAAAACATGTCTCAGAAACATCTCAAAAATTTTTACACCTTTTCTTTCATATCTTCATACATGTTAAGAATTTGTTAAAACATATAGAAGAAAAGTTGTGCAGAATGATACGACCTTTCATTTGATATCAAGAAAATGGGGCTGACCCCTCAAATTAGGGGCTCAGAGGGGCCAAAAGTCTTTCACCTATAACTCTTTAACGATCAATAATTTGTAATACATTACTGAAGCAAAGATGCTTATCTTAACGATTTACGACAATATATGATAAGATTCTGATCATATGTTACGTAATAAGGGGTCACAAGGGGCCAGAATGCTAAATCTTTGATGCTTTATATCTCGAAAAGGGGGAATATTTTGAAAAGCAATACTGAACAAAAGATGGTCAGAATAATGTTCTAAACAATATGCACCCTTTCAACTTTTGCCAAACGGCCCCATTAAGGACTTGGAGGGGTGGCCCCTAAATATTTCCATTCAGCATATCTCCATAACGAAAAGAAATCTCTGAATAGTTGTTGAACAAAAAGTCTTCAAAATCACAAGACCTTTCATTTGATATCAAGAAAAAGGGGCTGACCCCCCAAATTAGGGGCTCAGAGGGGCCAAAAGTCTTCAACCTATAACTCTTTAACGATCAATAATTTGTAATACATTACTGAAGCAAATATGCTTATCTTAACGATTTACGACAATATATGATAAGATTCTGATCATATGTTACGTAATAAGGGGTCACAAGGGGCCAGAATGCTAAATCTTTGACGCTTTATATCTCGAAAAGGGGGAATATTTTGAAAAGCAATACTGAACAAAAGATGGTCAGAATAATGTTCTAAACAATATGCACCCTTTCAATTTTTGTCAAACGGCCCCATTAAGGACTTGGAGGGGTGGCCCCTAAATATTTCCATTCAGCATATCTCCATAACGAAAAGAAATCTCTGAATAGTTGTTGAACAAAAAGTCTTCAAAATCACAAGACCTTTCATTTGATATAAAAAAAGGGGCTGACCCCTCAAATTAGGGGCTGAGAGGGGCCAAAAGTCTTCAACCTATAACTCTTTAACGATCAATAATTTGTAATACATTACTGAAGCAAAGATGCTTATCTTAACGATTTACGACAATATATGATAAGATTTTGATCATATGTTACGTAATAAGGGGTCACAAGGGGCCAGAATACTAAATCTTTGACGCTTTATATCTCGAAAAGGGGGAATATTTTGAAAAGCAATACTGAACAAAATATGGTCAGAATAATGTTCTAAACAATATGCACCCTTTCAATTTTTGTCAAACGGCCCCATTAAGGTCTTGGAGGGGTGCCCCCTAAATATTTCCATTCAGCATACTTCCACAACGGAAAGAAATTTCTGAATAGTTGTTGAACAAAACGTTTTCAAAATCACAAGACCTTTCAATTGATATCAAGAAAAAGGGGCTGCCCCTCAAACTAGGGGTTCAGAGGGGCCAAAAGCAATTCATCGATAGCTCTTTGATAATGTATATAAAATCAAAGGATTGAAATCTTATTAGGGAAGTCTATATATATTATTATCTTTTAACACAGATCATAGTCAAAATCATATCTCATCTTATCGAAAAATCGGACGGAAGACCTACTCGTTGCTCGCAACGAGATCTCATCTAGTTATTATTATTATTATTCTTACCGATTTTGTGCACGCGAATTCTCGAAAATGTCTTGGCCGATTTTCATGAAACTTTCAGATCTGATAGGTATTGATCTGAACCTTATTGGAAATTTTTTTCGTTGATGACGTCACTTTCTATCACGAGATATTTAGGATATTCTGATTTTTAGGGGGTCGGCTTGTCCTGGAAACTCCTCCGAAACGACTTAAGATATTGATTCAAGATTTTCAGTGAAGGTAGTTGAAAGTAGGTAGATTTGCAGGCAGGTGTCCAAATCTCTCTAGCGCAAAAGGCGCCGAAGCTCGGTAGGGCTAAAAAAATGTCTCAGAAACATCTCACAAAATTTTACACCTTTTCTTTCATATCTTCATACATGTTAAGAATTTGTTAAAACGTATAGAAGAAAAGTTGTGCAGAATGACACGACCTTTCATTTGATATCAAGAAAAAGGGGCTGACCCCTCATATTAAGGGCTCAGAGGGGCCAAAATTCTTTCATCTATAACTCTTTAACGATTAATAATTTGTAATACATTATTGAAGCAAAAATGTTTATCTTAACAATTTAAAACAATATATGATAAGATTTTGATCATATGTTACGTAATAAGGGGTCACAAGGGGCCAGAATGCTAAATCTTTGACGCTTTATATCTCGAAAAGGGGGAACATTTTGATAAGCAATACTGAACAAAAGATGGTCAGAATAATGTTCTAAACAATATGCACCCTTTCAATTTTTGTCAAACGGCCCCATTAAGGACTTGGAGGGGTGGCCCCTAAATATTTCCATTCAGTATATCTCCACAACGAAAAGAAATTTCTGAATAGTTGTTGAACAAAAAGTCTTCAAAATCACAAGATCTTTCATTTGATATCAAGAAAAAGGGGCTGACCCCTCAAATTAGGGGCTCAGAGGGGCCAAAATTCTTTCACCTCTAACTCTTTAACGATCAATAATTTGTAATACATTACTGAAGCAAAGATGCTTATCTTAACGATTAACAACAATATATGATAAGATTCTGATCATATGTTAAGTAATAAGGGGTGGCCCCTAAATATTTCAATTCAGCATATCTCCACAACGAAAAGAAATCTCTGAAAATTTCGTGAACAAAACGTTTCCAAAATCACAAGACCTTTCAATTGATATCAAGAAAAAGGGGCTGACCCCTCAAACTAGGGGCTCAGAGGGGCCAAAAGCCTGTCATCTATAGCTCTTTGATAATGTTATATAAATCAAAAGAAGGAAATCTATGGGAAAGTCTATATATTATTATCTTTTAACAAAGTTCTTAACAAAGATCATAGTCAAAATCATATCTCATCTCATCGAGAAATCGGACGGAAGACCTACTCGTTGCTCGCAACGAGATCTCATCTAGTTATTAAGGTCTTCCGTCTCCAACGGAAGACCTTATTGTTTTCGTTCGGTTTCTTTTTCCCTATTATTATTATTATTATTATTATTATTATTACCGATTTTGTGCACGCAAGTTCTCGGTAACGTCTTGGCCGATTTTCATGAAACTTTTAGGTCTGATAGGTATTGATCTGAACCTTATTGGAAATTTTTTCCGATGATGACGTCGCTTTCCATCTCGAGATATTTAGGATTTTCTGATTTTTAGAGGGTCGGCTTGTCCTGGAAACTCCTCCGAAACGACTTAAGGTATTGAGTCAAGATTTTCAGTGAAGGTAGGGGAAGGTTTGTAGATTTGCAGGCAGGTCTCCGAATCTCTCTAGCGCAAAAGGCACCGAAGCTCGGTAGGGCTAAAAAAATGTCTCAGAAACATCTCACAAAATTCTACACCTTTTCTTTCATATCTTCATACATGTTAAGAATTTGTTAAAACATATAGAAGAAAAGTTGTGCAGAATGATACGACCTTTCATTTGATATCAAGAAAAAGGGGCTGACCCCTCAAATTAGGGGCTGAGAGGGGCCAAAAGTCTTTAATCTTTAACTCTTTAACGATCAATAATTTGTAATACATTACTGAAACAAAGATGTTTATCTTAATAATTTACAACAATATATGATAAGATTTTGATCATATGTTACGTAATAAGGGGTCACAAGGGGCCAGAATGCTAAATCTTTGACGCTTTATAGCTCGAAAAGGGAGAATATTTTGATAAGCAATACTGAACAAAAGATGGTCAAAATAATGTTCTAAACAATATGCACTCTTTCAATTTTTGTCAAACGGCCCCATTAAGGACTTGGAGGGGTGGCCCCTTAATATTTTCATTCAGCATATCTCCACAACGAAAAGAAATCTCTGAATAGTTGTTGAACAAAAAGACTTCAAAATCACAAGACCTTTCATTTGATATCAAGGAAAAGGGGCTGACCCCTCAAATTAGGGGCTCAGGGGGGCCAAAAGTCTTTCATCTATAACTCTTTAACGATCAATAACTTCTAATACATTACTGAAGCAAAGATGCTTATCTTAACGATTTACAACAATATATGATAAGATTCTGATCATATGTTACGTAATAAGGGGTCACAAGGGGCCAGAATGCTAAATATTTGATGCTTTATAGCTCGAAAAGGGAGAATATTTTGATAAGCAATACTGAACAAAAGATGGTCAGAATATTGTTCTAAACAATATGCACCCTCTCAATTTTTGTCAAACGGCCCCATTAAGGACTTGGAAGGGTGGCCCCTAAATATTTCCATTCAGCATATCTCCACAACGAAAAGAAATCTCTGAATAGTTGTTGAACAAAAAGTCTTCAAAATCACAAGACCTTTCATTTGATATCAAGAAAAAGGGGCTGACCCCTCAAATTAGGGGCTCAGAGGGGCCAAAAGTCTTTAATCTTTAACTCTTTAACGATCAATAATTTGTAATACATTACTCAAGCAGTGATGTTTATCTTAACAATTTACAACAATATATGATAAGATTTTGATCATATGTTACATAATAATGGGTCACAAGGGGCCAGAATGCTAAATCTTTGACGCTTTATATCTCGAAAAGGGAGAATATTTTGATAAGCAATATTGAACAAAAGATGGTCAGAATAATGTTCTAAACAATGTGCACTCTTTCAATTTTTGTCAAACGGCCCCATTAAGGACTTGGAGGGTGGCCCCTTAATATTTCCATTCAGCATATCTCCACAACGAAAAGAAATCTCTGAATAGTTGTTGAACAAAAAGTCTTCAAAATCACAAGACCTTTCATTTGATATCAAGAATAAGGGGCTGACTCCTCAAATTAGGGGCTCAGAGGGGCCAAAAGTCTTTCATCCATAACTCTTGATAATGTTATATAAATCAAAAGAATGAAATCTAATTAGGGAAGTCTATATATTATTATCTTTTAACAAAGATCATAAACAAAATCATATCTCATCTGATCGAAAAATCGGACGGAAGACCAACTCGTTGCTCGCAACGAGATCTCATCTAGTTATTATTATTATTCTTACCGATTTTGTGCACGCGAGTTCTCGAAAATGTCTTGGCCGATTTTCATGAAACTTTCAGATCTGATAGGTATTGATCTGAACCTTATTGGAAATTTTTTTCGTTGATGAAGTCACTTTCCATCTCGAGATATTTAGGATATTCTGATTTTTAGAGTGTCGGCTTGTCCTGGAAACTCCTCCGAAACGACTTAAGATATTGATTCAAGATTTTAAGTGAAGGTAGGGGAAGGTTTGTAGATTTGCAGGCAGGTGTCCAAATCTCTCTAGCGCAAAAGGCGCCGACGCTCGGTAGGGCTCAAAAAATGTCTCAGAAACATCTCACAAAATTTCAAACCTTTTCTTTCATATCTTCACACCTGTTAAGAATTTGTTAAAACATATAGAAGAAAAGTTGTGCAGAATGTTACGACCTTTCATTTGATATCAAGAAAAAGGGGCTGACGCCTCAAATTAGGGGCTGAGAGGGGCCAAAAGTCTTTCATCTATAACTCTTTAACGATCAATAATATGTAATACATTACTGAAGCAAAGATGCTTATCTTAACGATTTACAACAATATATGATAAGATTCTGATCATATGTTACGTAATAAGGGGTCACAAGGGGCCAGAATGCTAAATCTTTGATGCTTTATATCTCGAAAAGGGGGAATATTTTGATAAGCAATACTGAACAAAAGATGGTCAGAATAATGTTCTAAATAATATGCACCCTTTCAATTCTTATTAAACGGCCCCATTAAGGACTTGGAGGGTTGGCCCCTAAATATTTCCAATCAGCATATCTCCACAACGAAAAGAAATCTCTGAATAGTTGTTGAACAAAAAGTCTTCAAAATCACAAGATCTTTCAATTGGTATCAAGAAAAAGGGGCTGACCCCTCAAATTAGGGGCTCAGAGGGGCCAAAAGTCTTTCATCTATAACTCTTTAACGATCAATAATTTGTAATACATTACTGAAGCAAAGATGCTTATCTTAACGATTTACAACAATATATGATAAGATTCTGATCATATGTTACGTAATAAGGGGTCACAAGGGGCCAGAATGCTAAATCTTTGATGCTTTATATCTCGAAAAGGGGGAATATTTTGATAAGCAATACTGAACAAAAGATGGTCAGAATAATGTTCTAAATAATATGCACCCTTTCAATTCTTATTAAACGGCCCCATTAAGGACTTGGAGGGTTGGCCCCTAAATATTTCCAATCAGCATATCTCCACAACGAAAAGAAATCTCTGAATAGTTGTTGAACAAAAAGTCTTCAAAATCACAAGACCTTTCATTTGATATCAAGGAAAAGGGGCTGACCCTTCAAATTAGGGGCTCAGAGGGGCCAAAAACCTGTCATATATAGTTCTTTGATAATGTTATATAAATAAAAAAAATGAAATCTAATTAGGGAAGTCTATATATTATTATCTCTTAACAAAGATCATAGTCAAAATCATATCTCATCTTATCGAAAAATCGGACGGAAGACCTACTCGTTGCTCGCAACGAGATCTCATCTAGTTATTATTATTTTTCTTCCTGGGTACTTTTTTGTCCGTGAGTGATCTCCGAAACTACACATCCGATTGAGGTGAAACCTTTTTAGGGTTAATAGGAATGTTATGTAGATTTGCGGAACGAAGGTCATTTTGCGCGCACGTGCATGCACGTGCGTGTGCGTGCAATGCGTAAAATGACCAATATACTTGATATAGCTGTAAGTTTTATATTTTTTGATGAAATGCTTTGAAACTCAAAATATAAGGATATATTAAAAGTGTAGACAAGATGACATGGTAAGAATGCGCATGCATGCACGTGCGCGCATGCGCATTGATTGAAATAACCAATACAATTGATATAGACTTTTCTTGTACAATTTTTGATGAATTGCTTTGAAACTCGGAAGATAAATATATATTAGAAGTATAGACAAGAAGACTTGATCAGCGCACACATGCATGCACGTGCGTGCACGTGCGCGCGCGTGCAATGAGTAAAATGACAGATATACTTGATATAGCCATAACTTTCATATCTTTTGATGAAATACTTTGATACTCAGGATATCAGGATATATTAAAAGGGTAGACAAGATGACATGGTCAGAATGCACATGCATGCACGTGTGCGCATGCGCAATGATTGAAATAACCAATACAAATGATATAGACTTTACTTGTACATTTTTTTGATGAATTGCTTTGAAACTCAGAATATAAATATATATTAGAAGTGTACACAAGATGACATGGTCAGCGCACACATGCATGCACGTGCGTACGCGTGCAATGAGTAAAATTACCAATATACTTGATATAACCATAAATTTTACATTTTTTGATATTGCTTTGATACTCAGAAAATATAGACATATTATAAATGTAGACAAGACGACATTGTCAATATGCACTTGCATGCACATGTGCGCGCATGCAATGCTAAAATTACCAATATACATGATATAGCTTTAACTTTTATACTTTTTGATGAAATGCTTTGATACTCAAAATATGTAGATATATTAATAGTGTTGACAAGATGACACGGTCATCATGGACATGCATGCACGTGCGCTCGCTTGCAATGCGTAAAATGACAGATATACTTATATAACCGAATTTATTTTATCTTTTTGATGAAATTTGAATATAAAGATGTATTAAAAGTGTAAACAAGTTGACATGATCATTTTGTACATGCATGCCCGTGTGAGCGCGAGTAATGCGTAAAAAAACAGAATATACTTGATTGCCTTATCTAATGAAGCTTACAGGGAATAAGACACCAAAAGGATTGATTGATTGATTGTATGTTGTTTTACGTCCCATTCGAGAATTTTTCACTCATATAGAGACGTCACCTTATACCGGTGAAGGGCTTCAAATTTTGACCTTTACTCGGCACTCAGGGCCATTGAGCAGTGAGGGATCTTTATCGTGCCAACGCCTGCCGTGACACGGGGCCTCGGTTTTTAAGGTCTCATCCGAAGGACCCGCAACTTTCACTTCAAAGTGCCGAGCGCATGGCGAAGGAACAGTTGCTACCTATTTTTTTATCGACTTAGGTCTGTCGCGGCCGAGATACGAACTCACGACCTCCCGATCACGGAGCGAGCGCTCTACCGACTGAGCTACCGTGAACGGTAACACCAAAAGGAAGTTGGGGAGCGTTTGGGGAACATCTGTAACGGTCCCCGTTACAATTAATACTAGTTTGCTTATAAAGTGTGTGGAAAGTTATGGCACTTAAATATTGCAACACAGAGAGGTAGGTCAAAAAGTTAAAGTATGATTTTTATTTTAATAGACATCACAAACATTGAACAGCTCTCATTCAATTGCAGGTCTATGCAGGAATTGTTCTAACAGACATAGAAAAACTTACTCCACTAAATTGGATATTGAGGATGATGTTGGTATGTTGTATACAAGTAAATGTATAACTAATAACTAAGACTTTTACTACATGTATATCATGGCCGTAGGAACCGGGGGGGGGGGGCTCCCCCAATAATTTTGCCGATATATTAATGACTATAGAAAGTTTAGCTACTTCTAGCTTGTGCCCCCTCAATAAAAACGTTTGATGACTTTTTTTTTCCTTGTCAAGGAATTTTTGGTAGTTGATAGTGCCCCCAACTGAAAATGAGATATATGGCTGTGCCCCCCCCCCCCCCAAACTGAAATTGCTTCCTACGGGCCTGTATATGCATGGCCAGGCCAACAATAAAAAATTTGTTTGTGTACTCTGTCTGACCCGACCGTTACAACCACCACAATCCAATCAGTTTTTTTAGTACTTTAAATTTTATTTCATCTTTTTTTGTTTTCAGGGCAATGCATATTATCTGTAATATTTTTACAATTAAAGCTAATAATTTCTCCAAGACATTATTTAGATTGAAAATTTTTAAAGCAATGAATATTAAATCTCTCTAGCTGTCCTATGTGAATGTATAATGAAAACATCAATAAATTTTTAAGTCTTTGATTTTATGACAATTGCTGAATATGCTACTTATGCAGATCCATGAATCTGTGGAAGTATAAGGGGAAGGGAGATTTGGGGGGGGGGGGTGTCTTTCCATCACACAATCATTTAGGCAGTTTCACAACTCATACCCACCCTAACAACACCGGGCGCATGCCTGTGTTCATATTAGGCAGTTTCACAACTCATACCCACCCTAACAACCTAACAACACCGGGCGCATGCCTGTGTTCATATAAGGGGTGCAAAAATCCTGTATCATATAACAAATATATAATAAATACCATTCCTGTATAAAAAGGAAAAGTAAATGGAATGGAAATATAATGTTAAATATATATCAAAATAGAAGCTAGGGTAAGACTACTAAAAAATAGATGAGTTTTGTCTTTTCATTACTGATCGTTACACTAGCTGGCATGAACTTATTAGCTAATTTTATATTATTTCAGCTGAATTTATGAAGCTTGGTATGGATATTATTGAACATGCTGAAGAGAAAGTAGATAGTGACATTGAACAATGTTCAGTTGTAGTTCAAACTGTTTCACGACACACTTCAGAGATTGAAGGTACATACTGTATTTTGGTTTACGTACTTTAAGGTAACATGTTGCTATCTTTATTCATCCATCACTGTCCCTCATATTTTGGTCGTGTACATTTGATCATTTTAAGCTTCTTCTGTGAAATGACTGAATTAAAATTTCAATCAGGCCAAAAAAAAAAAATAGTCTTGTTTCCTGCTACCCGACCTACCCTATTTTTTTTGCACCCGACCCTAAAGTTTTTTTTTAGTTTTGGATAAAAAAAATCAGGAATTTCGTGTTCCAAAACTGAAAAAATGTATATTCAAGTGGTATTTCATGAAATTCTATGTTTTAAATATGGACTTTCTTAAACTACCACTTGAGTTGTGCATCGAAAGACATGAAATTTAATTTTAAAAGATAATATTGACCTGGCATGTTTAATTTGGTTTTGTATTAGTTCATATCCAAAAAATACTGTTGGGAAAAAATAAAATAAAATAAAAAAATAAAATAATTTTCCTACCTACCTACCCTATTTTTTTTCAGGCTGGTAGCAGGAAACAAGACTATTATTTTTTTTGGCCTCAATATAGTATCTATGGGCAAAATGGAAGGGGAACAAAAATAGTGAATTGCATGGTCTCTTCCTGTCTTGAGATATTTGCAACTCATATTGAAAATACATTACACTATTTAAATCTACTTGAAGCTCTAATTTGAAACTTATAAGTGGAACTCAAATTTGGAACACAAATTGGACCTTCAATTTCAAATCAAGCAAATTTTGTAAAGTGAGCAATACTGTCTTAAAGGAGCATTAAGTTAGAACACAGCATGAAAATGTGGGAGCCCTATAGGATACACAGTGTATGTCTGTCTGTCTGTCCATCAATACTTTTGTTGTAATGCAATAAATCTGTTTTAACATGAACTATACTTTCAAATTTTGTACAGAAGTACCTTACTTTTTGAGAAAAACACATGTTTGGCTGAATGTTTATTCATCTTGACAGAATGACTGAAACACTTTTAATCATATCTCAAATTTTACACAAAAAGAGTTGACCATAAAAGGAAGATATCTATGCATTCATTTTGTGATCCATTTGTCCATCTAATTTAGACATGTTTTTCATACAATTATACATAACACCAGCAGTTAATGGAAATCAATGTATTACTAAAGATTATTTAATTCATTTTCATAAAATCCTGCTATTGTTCATGAAGAAAAGGTCCTTTGCATGGTGTGTCAGGTAGATATCAAAGTATATATGTACTATTCAAATTACAGTATAAAGTAACTGTGAATTGACTTGCTATATCTATAATTCATTATATCCATAACATGAATTTGTTAAGATATTTAAAGCAAATTTGCAATACACATAGCTTTCCCTGAAGTACAAGTTTTCAGATGAATTAAATTTTAGATGTAAATATGAAAAATTATGTCATTTCAATGCTCCAAAATCTGAGATCTTAAACAAGAAGCCTATGGGTCACATCGCTCACCTGAGCACTGTGGCTAGGAAACAAAAAATCAGTTCAGTATTGAAAAGCTTAAATGCATAAGTGATCCCAACCTACCCCAAGAGGGGGGATGATTTGAACAAACTCGAATGTACACTATCTAAGGATGATTACATATTTCTTTGATAACTGTTGCTTTTTTCCTATAAGTTTGAACTTTCATTGTGGTCCCACCTTACCCCTGGGGGTCATGATTTGAACAATCTGAATCTACACTACCTGAGGATGCTTTCATATAAAAATGACCAATCATGGCTTTGTTGTTCTTCTTGAGAAGAAGATATTTGAAGATTTTTCCTATATATTCCTATGTAAAACTTTGATCGTCCATTGTGGCCCCACCCTTCCCCTGGGGGTTAAACCTGAATCCCTTTCACCCAAGGATACTTTGCGGTAAGTTTGGTTGAAATTGGCCCAGTGGTTCTGGAGAAGAGGATGAAATTGTGAAAAGTTAATGATGATAACGACAGACAACGGACAAATTTCGATCAGAAAAGCTCACTTGAGCCTTCGGCCCAGGTGAACTAAAAATCTCTATAAAATATGTTATTATATAACTAATAAATAGTGTGATTATAGTCAGAATTATGTGGCCTCCAATATTTACAATGTCTATTATTAAATTTTTTTTCAGAACAATCCAGTCAAAATTCAGAGTTTTCTCTGAGTCAGTCATCCCAAGGAACTGTAAGTGACGATTGGAGACCACCCACATACAATCGAGAGAAACTAAACAGGAGTATGGAGATACTGTTGGATGGTAAATTTACACCCCTACGTTTCACCCTGAATGCATCATTAGATGACATACTGCAGCCTACAAAAGACTACTTGACACAGAAAGCTAATGAAGTTGTTCAGTATGCATTGTCAAGAAAATGCTTTAATGCATTTGTTATATCAGAAATATTACAAATCAGAGGAGAAAAGGATAGAAACTGATGCATTAACAGAAGCCTTAATAAAAGCATATAATCAGGCTGATGGACACCAGAGTCAACTACAGATATTATCATTATTTGTGAACAACTTCTCGAAAACTGAACTTTGTAAATTAGTGCCTGGTTTAACAAAGTACAAAATAGATTGTGCCAGAAAATATGCATCAACAAATGGTCCTGGTCAAATTATTAATCAGCCAAAAATTAATAGGATCAGACTTTCCAAATGTCGAATTCAGCATTTTGTTGAGTTTTTGTGCAGTCCTTCAATTTGTCAAGTGGTCGGATATGGTTCAAAGACACTTCATTTATCATCTGGATTACAAATCAAAATTCCAAAAATGATTAGAATGATGATTGCCTCAAGAATTATCCATGCATATGAAACCTTCTGTGAAGACAGTGAGATAATGGCACCTTCAAGGGCAACATTGTTCAAGATTATAAAGGTGTGCTCTGCATCGCAGAAAAAGTCTTTGAAAGGACTGGACAGTTATACTGCAGATGGAATGAAAGCAGTGGAGTTGCTACAGAAAATACTGCATAAACTACAAGAAAATGGCCTTTCAAGAGACATAACATAGAACTTGATAGAAAAGTTATCAGACATGAATCAACATCTTAAATTTGATCTGAAGATGCATGTCACACAATCCAGTACTTGTATTGACCATTATTCAACATATGCCCTATCAGATGAGAAAAACTCAGATTTCAAGGAAATTTGTGATCATTATCATACTGAGATCTGCATGAAATGTAGTAGTATTGCAACAGTCATTGATGAAATTTCAAATTGTATATCAGCAGCAAATTTTTCGAGTGACTTGCAGAGAGAATTGGAGTATGATTTTGAACGGTCAAGAAAGAATATACAAGAATGGAAAGCCCATATAACACGAGCTGTAAACCAGGATACCAGTAAATGCAAGATCATAGAAAACTTAAAGAGTAACCAAGCACTGTTGATTATGGATTGGGCCATGAAATTCTTGCCCCAAAGTTTCCGTGAATCACAGCAAAACTGGTTTGGAAAACAGGGCATAAGCTGGCATGTTACATGTGCAATATTCCTTAAACATCCCAGTGGTAATGCAGACAGTCGGGAAAACAAATTCAGCCTGGTATCATTTGTACATGTACTACAAGGAGAAAATCAAGGATGGTTCTCAGTTGCATGTATTCTCAAAGACAGCTTAGAAAAACTGAAATGTCTCAACCCCCATCTCTCAGAGGTGTATTTAAAATCTGACAATGCAGGATGTTACCACAGCATGCCACTGATGTCTTACATTTGGAGGAATTATGATTTTCTACAGCTCAAAATAAGAGAATACAATTTCAGTGAGGTCCAAAGTGGCAAAGACCTGTGCGATTCAAGAACTGGAACATGCAGAATGCATATTTTGAAGTATGCTAATGAAGGTAACAATGTGGAAAGTGCAAATCAACCGAAAACAGCATTGGAAAGTCATGGAGGAGTTAAAAATACATTCATTACATTGATTGATATCAGCACAGACAATCAGTCTGTTTTGTCAGGAACTATCAGAAACTTCAAAATCAGTCAGATGAACAATTTTGTGTTTGAGGAAGAAGGCATCAGAGTGTTTAGAGCCTATGATATTGGTCAAGGACACTTGATTCCAAGGAGCACACTGGAGAAAGTATCTCAGAATCTTGCCTTTGACGAGACCAAAATGAAGGTAAAATAATGATCAGTGCAGACTGTGTATCATAATTCCTTTAGACCTTTGAACTTGTGTATTATGCTCTATACAATATCATTATATATTCAACAATTTTTTTTGAAGGTCATAGAAGATTCCGCGATTATACCAGTATGTACACAAACAGGACTGTTGAAGCTTCCATTTGCATCTCAACATTCTGATGAAGAGGATGATGACAATGGAGATCTTACCTGCACTGAACCTGGCTGTATAAGATCATTCAGAAAACCATCAACATTAGAAAAACATTTGGCTGTAGGAAATCATTCTTACCATAAGGTCAATAGTTGTACAGATATAGCCATGGAATTGTGGGCAGAAAAATGTAATGAATCTTTATGTTACAACCAATCTCACTCCGTGCAGGCTTCCAGTGTAAGTTCTGAGAGTCAAACATCACAGCTGAAAACAGGATGGGCTTTAAAGTCGGACAGAAAATTTGTAAGATTTTCAATGGCTGTAAAACAATTTGTGAAAAATGTTTTTGATGAGAGTGAAATAACTGGTAAAAAAGCAAACCCTGTGTCTGTCTCTTTACAAATTCGTAATGAATGAGATGAAAATGGCAGTCATGTATTCAGTCCAAATGATTGGATTACAGCCCAACAAGTCCGCAGTCTTTTTGCACAGTTCCAAATAAAACTGCTAAAAGAAAGCTCCGACAGAGAGAAAAGACCAAAATTAGAACTTACAGTCAAATCTGAGGAGGATGAAGATTTGAATGATGTCCTAAAAGATCTGGATGCCATGGAAGCATATGACATGGTGAATTCTGTAACAGATATGTGTCAGTTGTGATTTAAATCTTTATAGTAACTCTGTCACAGTCCATTCCTATTTGTTGCAGTGAGCTTCATAATCTTTGATTACCTATGTTTATTGATACATGTAGCTTAAAACCTAAGACTGTATTTCATTTGCTTTACAGTATATATGTTATTCTAGACTTGAAAGACATTTTTATTTGCACAAATATTTTATGTATCTGTCATGCCTGCCCCTTGATTAAGATCAAGGCATAAATTTGTGTAATATTATTTTAATGAAGACAATTATGTACAAGAAGCCTTTAAAGTAATTTCAGATAAAGTTTGAAAGTGTCTCATGATTTAGAACTAGCCATGCTGATGAATTCGATAAGACTTAAAATTAACTTATATGTACATTGTAGCATAAGTGGATCATAATTTATTTTTTTTTTCTATATAGGTGTTGAAACTTTTTTTTTTCAAAATGTTCAGTAATTGTACAAAACATTTAGTGGAAATATTAAAAAAAAAAAAAAAAAAGGGAGACAACTCTGTTAAAAATATTTTTAAGATAAAGATTTAACTAAAAACTTCAGACTTATACATCATTTACTTTACAGTATATGTTATTCTACACTTAGACATTATTATTTGCTCAAATGTCTTATGCAGCTTTAAAAAGTATATGACATGCTTACCTCTTGATTAATATCAGGGCATAAATTTGTGTAATATTGTTTTAATGAAGACACGTATGTACAAGAAGCCTTTAAAGTAATTTCAGATAAAGTTTGAAAGAGTCTTAACTTTTAATGCATGATTTAGAACTAGCCATGCTGAAGAATTCGATAAGACTTAAAATTAACTTATATGTATACATGTACATTGTAGTACAATGTAGCACATAAATTTTTTATCCAGATATGGAAAGCCTTTTTTTTCAAAATGTTCAGTAATTGTACAAAAATTTAGTGGAATTATTTATTTATTTAGCAGTTGCATGATATATATTCTATGAAAGTATGAAACAAAGGGAGATTACTCTGTTAAAAATTTGTTATTTTTCTGAAAAAATGCTACAATTTCAAAAATTCACTTTGTCAACAATAATCAAAACCCGATTATCCTCTTGTATGAAATGATTATTAAGTTCACAATCTTTACCTTAAACCATAACATTTTAAATTTTAAGTGTCCAAACCCAATTTTAAAATATCTTGAATATCAGCCTTTTTGGAGTATTTTTCTACGACTTTTATATCAAGAGTTATTTCCCTTGTTTTAAAATAAAATACTGATTTTTAAGAAAGAAAAAATATGTTCAAAATTAAATAAATAATACATATTTTCTTTCATTCTAATTTTTGTTGTCTCAATTTTTTAATAAACACAAGAATATGGTAGTTGAAAATAGCAATTTTTCAAAAAAATGCAAACACAGCATTATGATGAAATTGGTGCATTATGGGATACCCTCTTGGTGGGCCCCAATGATGAAAATTTTTAGAAAACTTTTCTCTTGTGATGATATGCTATTTTGCAGGAGTCTTCTGTGAAAATTTCATTCAAGTGAGTTACACCTCATGTATGACCCCATGCCTGGCTTTCTCATAGAACCACTGTTTAATCTGTTAAAATTAACGCCTTTTTACTATTTTTTCCCGTAGCATGCTTAAAAGCATGCTACGGAAAAAAATAGTGAAAAGGCGTCCTGCAGCTGCCAACCCAGTGCACTCTAGGCAAAAGGCAAGCAGAGCCATGGATTCAAGGGAGGAGTCGCAGAGCCAGGAGGGAAACCGGCTGCGCAGCACAGTTAAGGCTGCAATAAGGAGGCGGGGCCTAATTTTTACGGGAAATGCTTACTATGACATCACACAAAAATACAAGTTCTTCAAATTACCACAGAATGAAATGATACGCTATTTTAAACTGTTGGATAGCTTTAAACTACATCAATACTTACTATTGCATGTATTTTTGTCGTTGGTTAAACCCATACAGCCAAATATAAACAATTCACTGATCGCAATGCGATTGTCAATGTGACGTCATATCGTAAAATTTGACGCAGTTTGTATGCAGTGAGAGGCGGATCAAGTTATATTTCATACAATGAAAAATGTGTTTTGTAATTAAATAAAATATTATTTGCAGATATATAAGAGACCATTAACTTGGATGCGATGTCTTTTTTATGATTTTATTCATATACTTCGCGTACATTCCCTAGACAAGTGAAATTGCCGTACATTTGTATGCAGATTCATTGAAGGGTAATAGAAGGATCGTAATAAATCGATATATTGCAAGGGCATACCCTCAATGAATTACGACAAGCTTTTACACATAAACTCAAGAGGTATGAAGATATTTGAAAAGTGCTGCGAACCTGATGAAATCTTGCAAATGAATTCATTATATCTACATTTAATGTACTTGACCAGCAAAATATTCAACATACGGTCTAACAAATGTAATTTTAGCAATTATATAGTAGAATCTATATAGGTTCGCAGCACTTTTCACAAACTACAAAGAGTGTTAAAAATAATTATAAATTAAACTTAGATTTTTAACTTGGTTATGCCCTTGCAATATTGGAATTTATAGATGACCTCAATACTGCAGGTATATTTGCTAAAATCACGTGACTGTCACATTACGTGACAAATCTAAATAAGAAATATAAACGTCCTCAACATGTAGTTTTCAGCCACGTTACATTTGTCCGATAATAGTAAAAGCCTAAAAAGAATCGCCCATCCTTGTAAAGAATGTATTTTCTGTCTAAAAAATTCGCCGATATTTCCATTTGGCACCTTAACTGTACTGCGTGGTAGGAAATACTAACAGAGTCAACCTGCAGTTATCAAACGACCAGTTGAGTGCCCTGGCAGAAAAGATAACTACATTGTACGGCACAGGCCATACCAACAATCGCTGGTAGTAGCGATCCTCAAACACTTGGTAATTTAATTTCAATAAGTCAGCACAAGATGCATCATTATTTCAGACTTCCAGTGTTAATCATGAGCTTAATTACCATGTCTCAAAAACTATCAAATCAAAGATTATAAACCCAGAATATATTGATCTAGCTTTGTTGTTACCCCATAATTTAAATGTAGATGATGATAGTAGGGAACTTTCAATATCTGATGGATTGTTGATTGTAAACCTAAAATGGCCAGACGAAAAGTCACAACTTTCAGTGAGTGGACAAATGCATTTATTATATATGCTAGCATTTTTCAACAGCACAGCCCGAAAGCATATCCGGAATTTTCAAATACATGTACAATGTACGTCTGGGAGCCAGTAGGTTGCCACTGACTAGTTTAGGGTGGAAAGCTTATGATATCCAGTTTACGTTAAAGAGAGTAAATAATCCTTCCATTTCATGGGGGAGTATAGATCAGGAACTCTGGTTGCTCTATATGTCTTCGTCTACTACTGGGCCCAGTAATAATTATGTTCCCCAAACGAAGTTTGGGAACATATTGTTTTTACTCTGTTTCTTATTATTATTATTAAGGTCTTCCGTTTCAGACGGAAGACCTTATAGTGATTCTACTGTTTATTATTATTATTTTTTCCCCGTTTTTTGTCCAAGCGATTTCTCAGAAATGGCTCGATGGATTTTCTTGAAACTTTCAGGGATTATGACAAATTAAATAAACTAAAAACATTTTTAAGCATTTTGCAAAATTCACTTCCGGTCGTCAGATATGTCCAATTTCCGTTTTTTTCAAAAGAGATCATGTCCGGACGATATCTCAGAAACTGTAAAAGATAAAGTCCTCAAACTTTCAGGGATTATAGATCATGACAAGTACATTTGCAGAATATGTTTAAATCCGTCAGCCGTCACTTCCGGTCGTCACAGGAGGAGATGAAAGAAATCGAAAATTTCAACTTTTCTTATTTTAATTAAATCTTGCATCGCATTATTGCATCTGTTTTACAGTTTCGAAATATGTTAGTCCCACCGGAAACAGAAACGTCAACTTCTGGTTATAAGAGAAAAACTGCATAATTTGAGTATTTTACTTTCCAATAAATATCGCTTATAGATGAAGAATTTCAAATGATTTTTAGATATGTTATTTAGACTGCAAATGTCTAGAGTAACATCAAATATCTTGGTAAAATTCACTTCCGGTCGCATGTTTTACTGTCCGCAAAATACGAACTTGTCAAAGCGATATCTCAGAAACGGTAAGAGATCTAGATTAAGACATCAAACTTATATGAGTAATAGAGCTTAATGAGTAGGCAAAACTCTTTGGGTTAATAGCGTCAGCTGTCACTTCCGGTTGTTACAGGAAGTGGTCAAAGAAATCGAAAATTTCAGCTTTGCACTTTTGAAATAAAACTTGCATCATATAATTGAATCTCTTTCACAGTTTCTATATGTGTTGGTCTCACTGGAAACAAAAAAAGGACACTTTCCGGTTATAAGAGAGAAAGGATGTTTTTGGGATTTTTAACATTCCCAAAAATATCACTTATTGATAAAGTTTTTGAAATGATTTTTACATATGGTATTGAGACTGCAATTGTCAAGTGTGAAGTCAACCATCTTAGGAAAATGCACTTCCGGTCGCGTGTTTTTCTGTCCTCAAGTTGAGATTTTGTTCACCTAAATGCTTAAAAACACTACATGACTGAAGTCAAAAACTTTCAGAACTTATAGTTAGTTACCAGTTTATCTACATCATGTAAAAATCGTACGTTGTCGTCACTTCCGGTCGTGACAGGAAGAGATGCAAAGAATTGAATTTTTAAAGTTTTTTTCTTTTTGCAGAAATGTTTGGCTAATGCAGATGTTAGATAGACCATGACCATGCAAATTATTTTTATACATTTTATTCGTTTGGAGCACTTTCGTTCATGACGAAATACATAAAGAAAACAGAAAAGTAATTCCGTTTGTTTTTATCTGTATCTACATATCTTTGGAAGCCTTGAGATAACTTTTGTAATTTTATTGAGATGATTGTGAGGTTTTTTTCAAAGAAGTCAAGAAAACGGAAGACCTGTTATTGCCTAGGCAATAAGCATCTAGTTATTAAGGTCTTCCGTCTCCAACGGAAGACCTTATTGTTTTCGTTCGGTTTCTTTTTCCCTATTATTATTATTATTATTATTATTATTATTACCGATTTTGTGCACGCAAGTTCTCGGTAACGTCTTGGCCGATTTTCATGAAACTTTTAGGTCTGATAGGTATTGATCTGAACCTTATTGGAAATTTTTTCCGATGATGACGTCGCTTTCCATCTCGAGATATTTAGGATTTTCTGATTTTTAGAGGGTCGGCTTGTCCTGGAAACTCCTCCGAAACGACTTAAGGTATTGAGTCAAGATTTTCAGTGAAGGTAGGGGAAGGTTTGTAGATTTGCAGGCAGGTCTCCGAATCTCTCTAGCGCAAAAGGCACCGAAGCTCGGTAGGGCTAAAAAAATGTCTCAGAAACATCTCACAAAATTCTACACCTTTTCTTTCATATCTTCATACATGTTAAGAATTTGTTAAAACATATAGAAGAAAAGTTGTGCAGAATGATACGACCTTTCATTTGATATCAAGAAAAAGGGGCTGACCCCTCAAATTAGGGGCTGAGAGGGGCCAAAAGTCTTTAATCTTTAACTCTTTAACGATCAATAATTTGTAATACATTACTGAAACAAAGATGTTTATCTTAATAATTTACAACAATATATGATAAGATTTTGATCATATGTTACGTAATAAGGGGTCACAAGGGGCCAGAATGCTAAATCTTTGACGCTTTATAGCTCGAAAAGGGAGAATATTTTGATAAGCAATACTGAACAAAAGATGGTCAGAATAATGTTCTAAACAATATGCACTCTTTCAATTTTTGTCAAACGGCCCCATTAAGGACTTGGAGGGGTGGCCCCTTAATATTTTCATTCAGCATATCTCCACAACGAAAAGAAATCTCTGAATAGTTGTTGAACAAAAAGACTTCAAAATCATAAGACCTTTCATTTGATATCAAGGAAAAGGGGCTGACCCCTCAAATTAGGGGCTCAGGGGGGCCAAAAGTCTTTCATCTATAACTCTTTAACGATCAATAACTTCTAATACATTACTGAAGCAAAGATGCTTATCTTAACGATTTACAACAATATATGATAAGATTCTGATCATATGTTACGTAATAAGGGGTCACAAGGGGCCAGAATGCTAAATCTTTGACGCTTTATAGCTCGAAAAGGGAGAATATTTTGATAAGCAATACTGAACAAAAGATGGTCAGAATATTGTTCTAAACAATATGCACCCTCTCAATTTTTGTCAAACGGCCCCATTAAGGACTTGGAAGGGTGGCCCCTAAATATTTCCATTCAGCATACCTCCACAACGAAAAGAAATCTCTGAATAGTTGTTGAACAAAAAGTCTTCAAAATCACAAGACCTTTCATTTGATATCAAGAAAAAGGGGCTGACCCCTCAAATTAGGGGCTCAGAGGGGCCAAAAGTCTTTAATCTTTAACTCTTTAACGATCAATAATTTGTAATACATTACTCAAGCAGTGATGTTTATCTTAACAATTTACAACAATATATGATAAGATTTTGATCATATGTTACATAATAATGGGTCACAAGGGGCCAGAATGCTAAATCTTTGACGCTTTATATCTCGAAAAGGGAGAATATTTTGATAAGCAATATTGAACAAAAGATGGTCAGAATAATGTTCTAAACAATGTGCACTCTTTCAATTTTTGTCAAACGGCCCCATTAAGGACTTGGAGGGTGGCCCCTTAATATTTCCATTCAGCATATCTCCACAACGAAAAGAAATCTCTGAATAGTTGTTGAACAAAAAGTCTTCAAAATCACAAGACCTTTCATTTGATATCAAGAATAAGGGGCTGACTCCTCAAATTAGGGGCTCAGAGGGGCCAAAAGTCTTTCATCCATAACTCTTGATAATGTTATATAAATCAAAAGAATGAAATCTAATTAGGGAAGTCTATATATTATTATCTTTTAACAAAGATCATAAACAAAATCATATCTCATCTGATCGAAAAATCGGACGGAAGACCAACTCGTTGCTCGCAACGAGATCTCATCTAGTTATTAAGGTCTTCCGTTTCAGTCGGAAGACCTTATAGTGATTGTACTGTTTATTATTATTATTATTATTATTATTATTTTCCCATTTTTTGTCCAAGCGATTTCTCAGAGATGTCTCGATGGATTTTCTTGAAACTTTCAGGGATTATGTAGAATTAAATAAACTAAAAACATTTTTAAGCATTTTGCAAAATTCACTTCAGGTCGTCAGATATGTCCGATTTCCGTTTTTTCAAAAGAGTTCATGTCCGGACGTTTTCTCAGAAACGGTAAAAGATTAAGACACCAAACTTTCAGGGATTATAGACCATGACAAGTAGGTTTGTGGAATATGTTTAAATCCGTCAGCCGTCACTTCCGGTCGTCACAGGAAGTGATCAAAGAAATCGAAAATTTTAACTTTTCTGTTTTTGATTAAATCTTGCATGACATTATTGCATCTGTTTTGTGGTTTCGAAATATGTTGGTCCCACCGGAAACAGAAACGTCAACTTCCGGTTATAAGCGAAAAACTACATGATTTGAGCATTTTACTTTCCCATAAATATCGCTTATAGATGAAGTATTTCAAATGATTTTTAGATATGTTATTTAGACTGCTAATGTCTAGAGTAAAGTCAAATATCTTTGTAAAATTCACTTCCGGTCGCGTGTTTTACTGTCCGCAAAATAAGAACTTGTCAAAGTGAAATCTCAGAAACGGTAAGAGATTAAGACACCAAGCTTATATGAGTAATAGAACTTAATGAGTAGGCAAAACCCTTTGGGTTAAGAGCGTCAGCCGTCACTTCCGGTCGTCACAGGAAGTGATCAAAGAAATCAAAAATTTTATCTTTTATCTTTTGAAATAAAACTTGCATCATATAATTGAATCTCTTTCACAGTTTCTATATGTGTTGGTCTCACTGGAAACAAAAAACGACAACTTCCGGTTATAAGAGAAAACTATGTAATTGGGATTTTTAACTTCCCAAAAATATTGCTTATATATAAAGTCTTTGAAATGGTTTTCATATATTTTATTGAGACTGCAATTGCCTAGTGTGACGATAACCATCTTATGAAAATGCACTTCCGGTCGCGTGTTTTTCTGTCCTCAAATTGAGATTTTGTTCACCAAATTGCTCAGAAACAGTACATTGCTGAAGTCTAAAACTTTCAGAACTAATAGTCAGTCCTCAGTTTATCTACATCATGTAAAAATCGTACGTTGCCGTCACTTCCGGTAGTGACAGGAAGCGATGAAAAAAGTGAATTTTTAAAGTTTTTTCTTCTTTTTACAGAAATGTTTGGCTAATGCGAATGTTAGGTAGACCATAACCATGCAAATTATTTTCACCGGAAGTGCCAACCGAAAACCCGGAAGTTGTCTCAAACATGAGTAGTTTTTCATGGAAACTTTTAAGGATGATCAGTTGTGAATAATTTAGGTGTAGAATGAACATTTTATTCGTTTGGAGCACTTTCGTTCACGACGAAGTACATAAAGAAAACAGGAAAGTAATTCCGTTTGTTTTTACTTGTATTTACATATCTTTGGAAGCCTTGAGATAACTTTTGTTAATTATTTAGAGTAATCTTATTGAGAAGATTCTGTTTGTTTTTCAAAGAAGTCAAGAAAACGGAAGACCTGTTATTGCCTAGGCAATAAGTATCTAGTTATTATTATTCTTATTTTTTAGACAAATCTTGTGCACGCAATATCTCGAGAACTATTCAGTGGTTTTTCATCAAACTTTCAGGGATAATGCGCTGTAAAATGCCATTGTTACATTTGAAAGAATTTTGGAGAAATTCGCTTCCGGTTCCAAGTTATGGACATTTTTCTGATTTTGAAATGAAATTTTATCCGCGCGAGATCTAAAGAACGGCTAAAGATATGAACTGGAGACTTGTTGGAGAGCATAGAACATGACTTTTAAATGTGCGGGTTTGCCTTTTCGTGCGTCGGGAATACTTCCGGTCGCTACCGGAAGCGAATTTAAAAACACAATTTTTCAACTTTTACGTTTTTCAATATTTTTCTTTGATTTTAATAGGGTTAATAGAGACTCTTATTGTAATGCTTAATATATAATTTGTTTTTAAAATTGTCCACCGGAATACATTTTAAAAAATAGATTTTTTAGACAAATCTTGTGCACGCAATATCTCGAGAACTATTCAATGGTTTTTCATCAAACTTTCAGGGATAATGCGCTGTAAAATGCCATTGTTACATTTGAAAGAATTTTGGAGAAATTCGCTTCCGGTTCCAAGTTATGGACATTTTCTGGTTTTGAAATGAAATTTTCTCCGCGCGAGATCTAAAGAACGGCTTAAGATATGAATTGGATAATTGTTGGAGACCATAGAACATGACTTCTAGATGTGCGGGTTTGCCTTTTCGTGCGTCGTGAGTACTTCCGGTCGCTACCGGAAGCGAAATAAAAAAGTCCATTTTTTCAACTTTTACGTTTTTCAATATTTTTCTCTGATTTTAGTAGGGTTATATTCCTTTATAGATGCAAGTTACCGAACATAATAGGTATCAGATTCCTTGAGCGTCATATGGCGAGACGTGTTTTGTTGCAAAACATATAAGTCTTTTCATTAATGTGTTACTGACTGGAATAGTCCACTTTGGGGGTAAAGAGGAACATAAAATGTGTAAGAAAACTTAGCGCTGCCTTTATGTTACTTGCCCGTATATGATATGTTATATGTGCAGTGTGATAAATAAACATTCTTAGGCTCGAAAATCAGGCTATAGCAACATATTTTTTTTTTAAATTTCATTGAAACTATCACGTACACTTATTCAATTGAAGACACATTTCAAAGAAAAGGTGCGAAGATTTACTCGTGACGTTTGGCGCGAAATAATGCATCTTGACCCGCCTTTCATAAATAGTCTGATGCAGTAGTGTAGAAGTACAGAAAAAGATTACACGGACATGTCTGTATTTGGAATTGCATAGAATAGAAAGTTGAACAAAACAAAATTAACATGGCTGACACTCGTTACTTCAGGGAATGAGTGCAAGGTAAACATCGATGATGGCTGGTACATTGCGCTAGTGGAGTGGTTTCAATATTAAAGAACAAGGTTCACTTAGGGCCTTTTTTGGCCCTGTGAATTTCAGAAAAACTGAAACTGCTTGGTTTTAGTTGACAATGCATTAAATATCAATTAGACCTTTGATGACTGCGTATCTATCAAAAAATGACGTAATTTTCTGGCTAGCCTATGCATTAAGACGTCATGAAATGCGTCATTTTCCTCGTATCCTGAAAATTTTTAGGACTGATAGTCCGTCATCAGTTTATTTGAATCGTGAGAAAATCTTGTATCGCCATTACTTCCGGTCGTGACAGGAAGTAATGCAAAAAAGGGAATGGTTAATGGTTAGCACGTTGGATTTTCAGGCTAACGGCCAGGGTTAAATCTTCAGTGTCTGAATTTCTTTTACACACTTTTTCAGCTTGAGTTTTCTTTTTTTCAGAATCGGACGGAAGACCTCTCATTGCTCGCAATGAGTTTCTAGTTATTATTATTTTTCTTCCTGGGTACTTTTTTGTCCGTGAGTGATCTCCGAAACTACACATCCGATTGAGGTGAAACCTTTTTAGGGTTAATAGGAATGTTATGTAGATTTGCGGAACGAAGGTCATTTTGCGCGCACGTGCATGCACGTGCGTGCGCGTGCAATGCGTAAAATGACCAATATACTTGTTATAGCTGTAAGTTTTATATTTTCTGATGAAATGCTTTGAAACTCAGAATATAAGGATATATTAATAGTGTAGACAAGATGACATGGTCAGAATGCGCATGCATGCACGTGCGCGCATGCGCATTGATTGAAATAACCAATACAATTGATATAGACTTAACTTGTACATTTTTTGATGAATTGCTTTGAAACTCAGAATATAAATATATATTAGAAGTGTAGACAAGAAGACTTGATCAGCGCACACATGCATGCACGTGCGTGCACGTGCGCGCGCGTGCAATGGGTAAAATGACAGATATACTTGATATAGCCATAACTTTTATATCTTTTGATGAAATGCTTTGATACTCAGGATATCAGGATATATTAAAAGTGTAGACAAGATGACGTGGTCAGAATGCACACGCATGCACGTGTGCGCATGCGCAATGATTGAAATAACCAATACAAATGATATAGACTTAACTTGTACATTTTTTGATGAATTGCTTTGAAGCTCAGAATATAAATATATATTAGAAGTGTACACAAGATGACATGGTCAGCGCACACATGCATGCACGTGCGTACGCGTGCAATGAGTAAAATTACCAATATACTTGATATAACCATAAATTTTACATTTTTTGATGTAATGCTTTGATACTCAGAAAATATAGACATATTATAAATGTAGACAAGACGACATTGTCAATATGCACTTGCATGCACGTGCGCGCGCATGCAATGCTAAAATGACCAATATTCTTGATATAGCTGTAACTTTTATACTTTTTGATGAAATGCTTTGATACTCAAAATATGTAGATATATTAATAGTGTTGATAAGATGACACGGTCGTCATGAACATGCATGCACGTGTGCGCGCTTGCAATGCGTAAAATTACAGATATACTTAATATAGCCATTTTTTTTTTATCTTTTGATGAAATTTGAATATAAAGATGTATTAAAAGTATGGACAAGTTGACATGGTCATTTTGTACATGCATGCCCGTGCGCGCGCGAGTAATGCTAAAAAAAACCAGTATACTTGATTGCCTTATTTAATGAAGCTTACAGGGAATAAGACACAAAAAAGGAAGTTGGGGAGCGTTTGGGGAACATCTGTAACGGTCCCCGTTACAATTAATACTAGTTACAGTAAGGTTTCAACAGGCTCGCTGAAATGTTATAATTACAATTTTAATGGGGTCTGTGTTAGGAAGTCTTGTCAGTATAATAATAGGTGCTTAAAGTGTTCAGGTTTTCATCCTTCAGTGAAGTGTAGAGTAAACGTGGGTAGTTCGGCTTTTTACACTTTTAGGAACCCTGCAGTCCAAGCTGGTAATGGTCAAACATACTCAGCACCACAAGCATCAGGGCCCAGATACGGCACCCCAAGAGAAGGAGATGGAACAATTAGAGCTACTGTCCCTCGCTCACACTCCAATTAAAATAGAATGCCTTAGGCCTTATTTGAATGATTACCCTTTAAGAGACGATGCAGAAGAATTCTCATTGGGTTTTCTTGAGGGTTTTATTTGCTTTATGAAAGCCCAAGGGGGGCGAGTGAATGTGAAAATTTAAAATCAGTTAGGACTAATGAACAGGAAGCTCTAGAAAAAGTAAGGAAGGAGGTTAGTCTAGGGAGGCTAGCGGGTCCATATGATAAGGCTCCGTTCATAAATCTACACGTAACTCCAATTGGTTTGGTTCCTAAAAAAGATAAGTCTTGACGCTTGATTCATCATCTTTCACACCCCATGGGTGCAATTGTAAATGATTTTATAGATAGACGTAATTGTAGAGTTTCATACACTTCATTTGATAAGGCCATTGACATGATTAATTCCCTTGTGAAAGGTGCACTCTTGGCCAAGCTTGATGTTAAAGGTGCATTTCGTTCAATGCCACTCCACCCATCACAGTTTGAATTGTTAGGTTTCAAGCTTTGTGATAAGTATTATTTTGACAAATACCTCCCGATCGGTTGTGCAAGTGCATGTTATCTGTTTGAAAAATTTTCATCATCTTTGGAGTGGGTCTTAGTGTCAAAGTCTGGGTTGCAAAATGTTGTGCACTATTTAGATGATTTTTTTATTAGCTGGGAAAAAGAGTACCCTATATTGCAAGTTGCTTATGGAGTTATTTCTGAAATCAGGATATTTGTAAGGAAGTCGGAGTGCCTTTGGCAGATGAGAAAACAGTAGGGCCTACAACTGTTATCGAATTCTTAGGTTTGGTAATTGATACTAATAACCAACAAATCAGGATCCCAAAGGATAAGTTGGAAAGGCTTTCAGTTGCATTGTTGGAAATTTAAGGCAAAATAAAGGTAACTCTAAAATGTTTGCAGTCTGTTACAGGGTTACTTAATTTTTGTTCAAGGGCAATTCCTTCAGCTAGGGCATTTAACAGGCGTTTTTTCTATGCAATGGCAGGACTCACATCTGGTAGACATCACATTAGGGTTAGTAGAGAGTTGAAGGAAGATATCAGAATTTGGTTAAATATCATAGAGCATTCTAATGGTTACATTGTATTGTTACTTTCAGGAGTTAGATTGGTACACTATTGTATATTTGCATTTGTATACTGACAGTGCTGGGGGTGCAGAATTAGGTTGTGGTTCAGTGTAAGGAGCTCATTGGGCTTATTTAAAGTGGTCAGCAAGTTGGGCAGACACCCCAGTCATGGGTGATCTTACTTTTTTTTAGAGTTGGTACCTATTTGCATGGCTGTTTATATCGGGGGGGGGGGTATTTTTACAAACAAGAGAATTTTTTTCTTTACTGACAACAAGGGCCTGATAATTGTATTGAACAAAAAGTCTTTAAAATCAAAAAGAGTCATGGTGTTATTAGTTTTGAACAGTATGTTAAATTACATATTCTTTAAGACGCAGCATATTTATGATAAAGAAAAATTCTGTAGCAGATGCTCTTTCTCGACAGCAGTTCACTCGGTTCCGGCGGGAGCATCCACAAGCAGACGAGGCCCCGAGTGATATTCCAGAGGTTTTTCAACAAATGCTATTGAATGTGAATCTACAAGATTGTTAAATTCATCCTTAGCCTTGATAACGCGCAAGGTTTATGTGTCAGGATTGAGGGAACTTAAACGTTTTTGCAATATTTATAAAATAGGGACATCTTGGCCTCCAAATATTAGCTGTTTAGTTCAGTTCACTTCACACCTGTCATTAAAAGGGTGTGTTTACAAGACTGTTAAGACATATCTAGCAGGTATATCTTTTCACTGCAAGATTTTGGGCATGGAAGATACCACAAAATCCTTTATAGTTAAGTAAACAAGCTTTTAGAAGGGTTGGGTAGAACTAACACAATTCAGAATTTTAGAAAGCCAGTAACAATATGTGCCTTAAATAAGCTTACACCATTTTTGGGCAGGGGTGCTCATCCAGATTTGAAGAATTTTTTTTCATTGCAGTTTTTGTAACGCTTTCTTTGGGTTTTTTTTTTTTAGAGTCAATGAGTTAGCTGCTAACAGTCATTCAGATATCGATCAAGAATTAAGCTCTGCAGATGTTTGTATAACGGCTAAGGGAATAGAGGTTTTGTTGAAGCATTCAAAAACTGATCAAAAGGGTAAGGGAACTTTAATAATGTTGCCTAGGGTTAAAGAAGGGCTTTGCCCACTTTAAGCGGTCTCTGTCTACACGAGAAAAAGACCACAATGTAAGGGATCATTTTTTGTGCATGCTGATGGTGTACCGGTAACTAGGTATCAGTTTAATGCTGTTTTAAAAATGGTACTTAGGGCTGCAAAAGTAGATGAGAAGAATTTTAAAGCACATTCTTTTAGGATTAGAGCAGCAACAACAGAATGTCTAGTTGGT
This sequence comes from Saccostrea echinata, assembly GCF_033153115.1. NCBI lineage: Eukaryota > Metazoa > Mollusca > Bivalvia > Ostreida > Ostreidae > Saccostrea > Saccostrea echinata. The sequence goes on along the minus strand of NW_026889774.1, from coordinate 2,225,445 downwards.
ATGTCAGAAGATGAAATCAAGGAGTTAGGTCTTTGGAAATCAGCATCACTTAAATCTTACATTAGAGTACCTACTTCAAAACTGGCTAGTAGTTCAGAGGGCTGATGCAACCAGAAATGTAATGTAACCATTGGGCTGAGTGAAAAGTCTTCTATTTTTAATTAGTTGTTTGGATTGTTTGTAGTAATGTAGATATGTTTAAATAATACTCTAACACTAAATAAGTGTAGATACAGTCCCTGAAACGTTCTACTTTCCCATTTTTCCGTTCGCTCACCGTTCGTTCACCGTTCGTTCAGCGTGCGTTCACCGTTCGCTCACCGTGCGTTCACCGTTCGCTCTCCGTTCACAGTTTTGCGTTCTGCGTTCACCGTGCGCTCGCGTTCACCGTTCACATAGCGTTCACCGTTCGCTCTCCGTTCGTTCACTTTGCATTCACCTTGCGTTCAGCGTTCACTTATCGTTCAGTCTTCAGTGTCATTCGGAACTCCGAAGTAAAAGACTTATATGTTTGTAAGTAAGGATTTACGGGGTTTTTTTTAATTTGATAATTAACATATCGTGTTAAAGGAATCTTTATCTCATTGGAAAAAAAATATCCACAATATTCTAACATTATTATTTTTTTTTATTATTCTAACTTTGCTGTAAGGTTATTTATTAATCTACTATGGGAAATAAATGTTGTTATAAGTATGTACCTACATGTATGTAGACCGATGCTGAAAAATTTAATTGAAATACGGGCGATATAATTAGATACTTCAGTCACTGCAACATTTTGCTGTTATGTTATAGACGATAAATCGTTAATGGAGAGATAATTATCCAGATTAATTAAGTTACAAACTGTAGCAAAATTACGAAAATATTTATTTCTAACACTGCAGCAAAATTAGGAAAAATATCTTCAATTACTACAGACATACATGATAGAACTAGTTCTGAGTATTATACATAGTAATGCGGGTATCTTTTTCATTAAATATCTTTGGAGCGAATTAAATTGATAGTGTGGTTATAAAAAAAAATATTTATTTTAAATGTAATACATGTACACTACAGATTTTCTCTACTATAATAATATAAAGTCTATAGTTATAGAGAAAATAAATTCTTCCTTCACTGTAACTTTATATGTTTGCCATTCGATATGATTAAGAGCCCCCCTTTTTTTCCTCCTAAATTGGTTACTTAGTCAGTATTTCCAGTATATTTTAAAAACATTTAAAAAGGAGTTAATGTGTTTTGTACCACAAAGATTTCAGCCTCAAAAAAAAAAAAACAAAAAACAAAAAACAAAACAAAACAAAACAAAAAACAAAAAACACATGCATCTAAAAAAGTCATTAAACAATAGGCCCTAGTACAATGTAGTTCAAAATATACACGTGTCGGCGATGGTTATTTTAAATTGGCAGAGAGTATGTTAATGCCCAATGTATTTTAATTATTCATTTATTTAGAATTTTTGGAATCAAATCTAGAAATGATTAAAAAAAATTAAAACTTGTTGGAGATACAAGCACTTCGTCTTCGGTGTTACGAGACTTTCACACCTGCACAGTGTCGAATGATTTTGATTGACAGGACAAGCACGTGGACTTCGTGTGAACTTTAAGCAGGAATAAAAATACGAGTATGACTGTCAAACAAATGAATTTGTTGATAAAGTTTCTTTCATTGCCTAATATATTTGGAAAAAAAATGAAGAATTTTTTTTTGGCATTTTGTGAAGCCTGAAAAGGGGGGGGGGCTAAAACGGAATCTCTCTCTCTCTCTCTCTCTCTCTCTCTCTCTCTCTCTCTCTCTCTCATATTTGTCTGATAAAAACTATGACAGCGCATTGCTTAAATACCAAGTTCTGAAATTTTAATCTATATCAAATAATATGAATATGTATGCCTCTTTGTAAAATCATGTCCGAGTATAATCACGGGGAAATGTTTACAGGTACATGTACATGTAGAAGTTTGTTTAATAAATCATCATAAAAAATAGAAATGACACATAAAAATATTATTGCATTAAAAATCTAAAATGCGAGTGTATTTATGCAGTACGTCCACAGACCTTTGTTAATTTTTTTTTTCATTATTTTACACGGAATCGCCTTGGCACGGAAATATATATGAATGGGTGTTACAACCGTTATAATTCATTCTATAAGTCAGAAGTTATTTGTACTGTTTTTTTAAATATCAAATAAGAATAAACATATTTATTTTTAAACTAAAATAATTTTATCTTTTATACTACAGCCTTCGGTGACAATTACAATGTTTTACAGCGATAAAAATCGTGATTAAAAAGTTGAATTTAAACATCATACAAGCAAAAAAACTTAGTTTTACTTAATGTGCATATATCGTTTTTAATTTCTTAGGACAATTTTGTAGCATTTATTTTATTTATTTATTCATTAATTTGTTTATTTGTTTATTTTTTGGCACCTGACATTAGAATACAATAGAATAGTTTCAATGCAAGGAAAAGATCAGAGGGATTCCGAATAAGTCGTTCATCTTGCGTTCACCGTTCGTTCACCGTTCACTTTGCGTTCGCGTTTGCGCTCCGTTCGCGTTCTGCGTTCGCTCACCGTTCAGCGTTCACACATCGTTCACCAAGTTGCGTTCAGCGTTTATACATCGTTCACTCACCGTTCGCTCTGCGTTCGTTCAGCGTTCGTTCACCGTTCGTTCAGCGTTCGCTCACCGTTCAAGTGGGAAAGTAGAACGTTTCAGGGACTGTACGTTAAGACAATACTCAAACAATACACATTTGTAGATGATGTACATGTAGGTACTGTTTTGGTTTGGATAGTAGGATCATCTATCATTAAAAGAGCATTTATTGAGGCAAGATCTAGTGAAGAGGGTTAGGGAGGATAAATGTAAGTATTTTGTGGCAAGGACAAGGAGGTATGCGTTGGCATCAACTGCTGGGGAAATGGAAACTCTCAAAAAATTGTTGGATCCTCCTAATTATTTAATTATTCATTGCGGTGGTAATGATATCGGGTGCAGACCTTCAATAGAATTGCGGTATCATATGGTAGGGACAATAAGAAAAATTCAGGACATGTTTCCTACAACGGTTATTATTTGGTCACAAATTTTCCCAGATTGGTATGGCGGGGTGGAAAGAAGCATAAGGCTTTGGAGCTTATTAGGCGGCGGGTGAACAGGAAGATTGGCACTTTGGTGAAATCTATTAACGGGCATTACATCAGATATCCTGAGATATCGGATGGTGACTCATACCTGATGGTGTCCACCTTAACAAAATGGGCAATAAATTTTTTTCTACATCGTATTCAGCAAGCTATTTACTACTTTGTTACAATTAAAGGCTTTGCTCATCCACCAGTTGGAGAATGATGTCCATGACTGCTTCCGTCAGAGTATGTAATTTGAGCAAATTCTGTTCATTAATATGCAAATGTATTGGTTAACAACTTAAGTTGTCATTTGGATCTGCAGTGTCAATTCTAATGTGTAGTTTGGCACAAGTTGTGCATACCTTGTTTGGTTGCAGACAGATTCCCCTGCTATAACTTATTATATAATATGTTTATTTACAGATAATAGGTTCTGTTAAGTTACTGAAGTAGTTTGCAGACATCTGATTCTGCCATATGTTGTGGCACAATTTGTGCAAATTTAATTTGTTGCAGACATTTGTTCTGCATTTAATATGTGCTATCTCAGCAATTTGTGACTCAGTTTGTGTAGTGGAATATTTACAGCTAGGTTAGTTACAGGTTTAAGCTCGAAAATAAGTTTTAGCCAGGCGCCCCATTACTGAAATTTGAACAGTTAATGAAGTTGTTGCAATTGCAAATTTCCGTTTTCTTTTTAAACTACCAATAATGGAAGAGTAGCATTTGGGCGCCACTGGTGGCGGTGGCTGTATTAGCATATACGAGGGTTGTCCAAAAAGTTCGTGGACAAATGCTTAATTTTCTTTATAAGTCCGCAATGGCAAATATGTACGATAATATCTTAATATAGACCATGATTGAGTAAATGTACAAAAAAATTAAAACATTGCACACTATTTACTGAACATTATTGGTGTAAATACTTTGTATATGCAAGTCGCACGGGCCAGTCTGACGTAACGCTTATTTCATGATAACGTCAGAAATATGAATTTTGAATTTTTATCGCATGTTCATAGACGCACGCTATTTTTCTTTATTATGCCACATTGCCAAATATGTGCAATAATATTTATGTATAGATTTTAATTAATTTAAATTTTAAAATTCAAAACAATACGCAATAATTTACGAGCGACATCACTATTAACACTTCGTAAACACAAAATGCACAGCCCAGCCCGACGGCGCTATATTTATAACAACGTCATGAATAGGAATATATCCTATTTTCATCAAATAACAGTGGTTTTCCACTTCTTGTAGTGACTCCCGAAATTTTACACACCATTGAAAAATCGTATACACCAATTACAAATCACTAGAATAAATATTTTCCAATAAATTTAAGTTGTTTGAATAAATATTTTGTCTTTGACGACGTTTCAACCATATTAACCATAATTGTATGATTGGACGCTGTCCCGTTCGGATGGCCAACGTCGCTTTTTTTTTGTCAATTTTTGAAACATACTTCTTGCGGTTTTCACTTAATATTTTCATTGTCTATTTAGTAAGCGATACTAAAGGTATCAGAAAATGGCGATAACCGCTTTATTTGTGAGATATTAAATCTTTATTCAGCTTTGACTCGTTTTAAAAAGAAAATAATCATTTCAATCAGATCACTTTATTTAAAAGTTCATGGCATTTTAACCCTGGTCCGTGCGCACTATCGGCGACCTTTAATGACCGAGATTTTTACAAAAATATTAAGTTCAAACAATAAAAACCAAACTATTCCTACTTGGATTTTCCTAACTAATATTTTGGTATACAATATGCATATCTTGAACCATTCATTTTAACAAAAACGCCATTGTCCACGAACTTTTTGGACAACCCTCGTACATGCATGTAGCCATGTGGCGCAGTTTTTCAGTCGCACCAGTATCGCCAGAGGAACTGTGGTATCATTCTATGAATGAACATAATCAGTTTGCAGAAACTTTCAACTTATAAATCATTAACATTTTGTCATCATCTGTATGGTTATCAGTTGAACATCTGTTCCCAGGGTTCATCTGTTAACAGTTCATTAAGAAAGCTATGGCCAATTCTGCCAACGAGCAAGTAAAATCATATTACATGTATTTCTGTATTTGTTAAAGTTGTGTTGCCTGTATTAAAATTTATCAAGTGAAATTTGGTGTCTGGCTTCTCTGATAATAGGCCTTTAATGTTATTTATTAAATCGGTTTATCTGTGAGTCAAACACAGCATGTTTGTTGTGTACTAATTATCTCCCTTGAAAATGTCACGTGATTTAGATATCACGCAGCAGCCGACGGTTGGTAGTCTGAAACCCTCCTACCCTAACCCATTACTTTATGTAACAATCTTTTTTGTTTTATTTTGCAGGATATTTGTAAGAAAGAGTATTGTTTTTTTCTCCCAACTTCGTCATAGCTGCAATTAGTATGGATACCAATGGATATCAGTTGGACTGAGTTGGCACAGCTTTCAGTTGCATCAGTATCGCAGTTTTTCAGTTGCACCGGTATGGCGCAGTTTTTCAGTCGTACCAGTATCGCCAGAGGAACTGTGGTATCATTTTATGAGTGAACATAATCAGTTTGCAGAAACTTTTCAGCTTATGAATCATTAACATTTTGTGATCATCTGTATGTTGAACATCTGTTCCCAGGGCTCATCTGTTAACAGTTCATTAATGCAGCTATGGCAAATTCTGCCAAAGAGCAAGTAAAATCATATTACATGTATTTCTGTCTTTGTTAAAGTTGTGTTGTGGTCATGATATTTTTATATCAATACATTAGAAATGTACATTTTTACAAAAAACAAAAAATTATTAATTCCCAATACTAACATAAGTAATTAGTCGACAAATGTACACGACATGATTGTCTGGGTTACTTTTTATCCCTGATACTTATTATTATTTTAATTTCTGCAGATGAATGAATTAAAAAAATGCAGAATTTTGAAATTCATAAACAGAAAGATGGATATAAGTATTCATTCATTATTTAGGCCACTTTTAAATTTCTTTTTACCCCCATACTGCATATTATAAAATCCAATTGAATCAAAACTCACATTCAACCTATATCATGTGATAAAACATGCCGCATTCGATGATAAATTACATTTTTACGTATCAAAAAGTTTTCCAAAGTCGATTAATTGCAGCAGTAAATATTTTTAATCTAAAACATCTATTAATAAGTTGTTTCTTTTTTTAAATATCACTCCTAAATATTTTTAACTATTTTATGTAAAACGTGATCGTTCGTGTATGTAGTGAACAATAACATTGCAGACACTTTACATGCACATGTTTCGATCGCCACAAAAACAACAATGATCGATTTCACTGCTGTATTTGGTATAAACAAGGGGCGGAGCTTACTGGCGGCAAGATTAAAGCGGGGTCCGCTTCGCGCATGACTGCGTAAAGCGAACCCAGAAAGCGAACGCCGGGTTCGCTCTAGCGGACCCAGAGCTGACCCCGAGCGAACGCAGAGCGAACCCGAAGCGAACCCAGAGCGCACCCAAAATTTCTCAAAGCGGACCCGTAGCGGACCCCGAGCGAACCCAGAAAGCGAACCCGGGGTGCGCTTTGGGTTCGCTCTGGTGTTAGGTTGTGTCTGGTCGGTACTGTAACATAGCCTATTTTGTAAGATTTGCGATGAATAGTGGATAATATCCTCTAGTGTGTAGGTAAGCTGTAGTTTTCACAAAATATATACATGTACCTTACCTTGATGTGTTAAGAGTGCAATTTTTGCCCTGATTTAAATTTAGAAATACTTTATGTACTTCAAAAGCACAAAAAAGCATAGATCATCAATATTTTACTGAGACACGGTGTAAAACACTCGTGTACCAACTTGACCAGTAACAAAATTCACGACTGTTATCAAGGCAGTCTGTATTTTACAACAACAAATGTTCTAAGAAGAATGCATTTTTGAGACAGAATAATCTCATCTCAAATTATACTTTTGTCTAAAACATCTCTTCAATGCTGCTTTCAAGATATTAATTTTCAATCAATCTCTTATATTGAATGTATCGTTGTAATCAATTTATTTTTTGTTTTTGATTCATTTGTTTTGATTTTGCCAAGTAGTGATTACACACTGTCTAGCAAATATTTCTGTCCACGATTGAAAAACAAAATAATGCTGCGCCATTGCTACACCTGATTCAATTTTGACTAAAACAGGAACATTTTAGGATGCATCATGCCAATTGACTGAAGCAACACAAGGATGTCTAAATGAATGAGAAGTTAGCATTTTTTATTCTTAAGAGGGTTGGGTGGTTGTGGCCGTTTTCAGACTGTATTGATCTCCTTTACAAGAACTCCATATAAAGATATACAAAAATGATCAAATTTTAAAACTAAAATGTATGAAATTTTAGTTTGCCAAATGATAGTTGACAGCTTAAGATATCTTATCTAAAAACTTAAGTTATATCTGATGATTAATTTGCTGACCCCCAGCCTTCTTAACAATTCATATTAGCTAATGAGCTATTGTCAAGATAACTGTTCGTGTAACTTGTCAATTGATGATTTTTTGAAAAGAAAAATAATTAATATCCTATCTCTTTTTAAAGTAAATTTGGAGAGCATTATATTGTTCTGTTTCTCGTGCATTAACTTTTTTTATTATGCTTATTCAATGTACGTTACCTTTGCAGTCTGCTGTCGATTTACTTCCTGGTTGTAAAGTTGTCTCTCCTTGTCTGCATTTTGCACAGTTAGAATTTTCAGCTGTATCATTTGTACTATAGGTTCCAACAGGGCATGTTGCGCATTTTCCAGTCCCATTGCGAAATTGTCCCTCTATACATTTGACTACAAAGAATAAAAGTAGGCGACTTAAATTTGATAAATATTCTTCATTGAAGTGGAAATCTTATTTTTAGTCAATGAACAAAACAATGTGTTCAAAGTTCATATTTACCTAGAAAAGAAAAATATGAATAAATAAATAAAAATTTAACAGCTCTCTCCGTAGCATAACAAACAAGAATTGCACGATCTTATTCTATGAAATTAAGTCTTAAGATGTATTATGTTCCATTTTTCATAGGGAAATGAAGTTGGTATAAAAAGAATGAGAAACGCCGCGGCTAGGATAAGGCTGTCCGTCAAATATCACAGTGTACCACCTGTACTAACTTCTCTGAAATACCTAGATATGCCGTCATAATCGCATATGACAACAAGTCACTGCCAACTTGAGTTGACATGACTGGAAAGTGTCTTAATTATTATATTCTTTTTATATGACACATACAAAACTTTTACGCTGGTGCTTAATTCGGGTGCCTTAATTGTTGTTTTAAGATCCCCTGTGCTGTTTTGATGGACAAAATTTGCAGTAAAATATCCTTAATTATTCCTTTCTTTTGTTTAATATTCTGCATATTCAAACAAAAAGCAAGAAGTAGAATATGACACGCTCCAGTTAAACGGCCCTAAATAAGAAATAGAATTTATGAATCGTATGTACATGTATATTAAACTGGCACAAGTGATTAATAAGGATAAATTAAAGATATTCTGTGTCAAGATATAATAAATTTAGCCTATTTTGTAAGATTTGCGATGAAGAGTGGATAATATCCTCTATTGTGTGGGTAAGCTGTAGTTTTCACGAAGTATTTACCTTAAGAATTGTCCCCACTAGTAGAATTTATGTGTTAACAGTGCAATTTTTGCCCTGATTTAAATTTAGAAATACTTTATGTACTTCGAAAGCACAAAAACGCATAGATCATCAATATTTTACTGAGACAGGGTGTGAAACACTCATGTACCAACTTGACCAGTAAAGAGAATTCACGGCTGTTATCAAGGCAGTCTGTATTTTACAGCAACAAATGTTCTAAGACGAATGAAATTTTGAGGCAGAATAATCTCATTTGAAATGATCTTTTTGTCAAAAACATCTTTTCAATGATGCTTTCAAGATATTAATTTTCAATCAATATCTTATATTGAATGTATCGTTGTAATCAATTTATTTTTTGTTTTTCATTCATTTGTTTTGATTTTGCCAAGTAGTGATTACACACTGTCTGGCAAATATTTCTGTCCACGATTGAAAAACAAAATAATGCTGCGCCATTGCTACACCTGATTCAATTTTGACTAAAACAAGAACATTTTAGGATGCATCATGCCAATTGACTGAAGCAACACAAGGATGTCTAAATGAATGAGAAGTTAGCATTTTTCATTCTTAACGATTCATATTAGCTAATGAGCTATTGTCAAGATAACTGTTCGTGTAACTTGTCAATTGATGATTTTTTGAAAAGGAAAATAAGCCATATCCTATCTCTTTTTGAAGTAAATTTGGAGAGCATTATATTGTTGTATTTCTCGTGCATTAACTTTTTTTATTATGCCTATTCAATGTACGTTACCTTTGCAGTCTGCTGTCGATTTACTTCCTGGTTGTAAAGTTGTCTCTCCTTGTCTGCATTTTGCACAGTTAGAATTTTCAGCTGTATCATTTGTACTATAGGTTCCAACAGGGCATGTTGCGCATTTTCCAGTCCCATTGCGAAATTGTCCCTCTATACATTTGACTACAAAGAATAAAAGTAGGCGACTTAAATTTGATAAATATTCTTCATTGAAGTGGAAATCTTATTTTTAGTCAATGAACAAAACAATGTGTTCAAAGTTCATATTTACCTAGAAAAGAAAAATATGAATAAATAAAAAAAAATTTAACAGCTCTCTCCGTAGCATAACAAACAAGAATTGCACGATCTTATTCTATGAAATTAAGTCTTAAGATGTATTATGTTCCATTTTTCATAGGGAAATGAAGTTGGTATAAAAAGAATGAGAAACGCCGCGGCTAGGATAAGGCTGTCCGTCAAATATCACAGTGTACCACCTGTACTAACTTCTCTGAAATACCTAGATATGCCGTCATAATCGCATGACAACAAGTCACTGCCAACTTGAGTTGACATGACTGGAAAGTGTCTTAATTATTATATTCTTTTTATATGACACATACAAAACTTTTACGCTGGTGCTTAATTCGGGTGCCTTAATTGTTGTTTTAAGATCCCCTGTGCTGTTTTGATGGACAAAATTTGCAGTAAAATATCCTTAATTATTCCTTTCTTTTGTTTAATATTCTGCATATTCAAACAAAAAGCAAGAAGTAGAATATGACACGCTCCAGTTAAACGGCCCTAAATAAGAAATAGAATTTATGAATCGTATGTACATGTATATTAAACTGGCACAAGTGATTAATAAGGATAAATTAAAGATATTCTGTGTCAAGATATAATAAATTTAGCCTATTTTGTAAGATTTGCGATGAAGAGTGGATAATATCCTCTAATGTGTGGGTAAGCTGTAGTTTTCACGAAGTATTTACCTTAAGAATTGTCCCCACTAGTAGAATTTATGTGTTAACAGTGCAATTTTTGCCCTGATTTAAATTTAGAAATACTTTATGTACTTCGAAAGCACAAAAACGCATAGATCATCAATATTTTACTGAGACAGGGTGTGAAACACTCATGTACCAACTTGACCAGTAAAGAGAATTCACGGCTGTTATCAAGGCAGTCTGTATTTTACAGCAACAAATGTTCTAAGACGAATGAAATTTTGAGGCAGAATAATCTCATTTGAAATGATCTTTTTGTCAAAAACATCTTTTCAATGATGCTTTCAAGATATTAATTTTCAATCAATATCTTATATTGAATGTATCGTTGTAATCAATTTATTTTTTGTTTTTCATTCATTTGTTTTGATTTTGCCAAGTAGTGATTACACACTGTCTGGCAAATATTTCTGTCCACGATTGAAAAACAAAATAATGCTGCGCCATTGCTACACCTGATTCAATTTTGACTAAAACAAGAACATTTTAGGATGCATCATGCCAATTGACTGAAGCAACACAAGGATGTCTAAATGAATGAGAAGTTAGCATTTTTCATTCTTAACGATTCATATTAGCTAATGAGCTATTGTCAAGATAACTGTTCGTGTAACTTGTCAATTGATGATTTTTTGAAAAGGAAAATAAGCCATATCCTATCTCTTTTTGAAGTAAATTTGGAGAGCATTATATTGTTGTATTTCTCGTGCATTAACTTTTTTTATTATGCCTATTCAATGTACGTTACCTTTGCAGTCTGCTGTCGATTTACTTCCTGGTTGTAAAGTTGTCTCTCCTTGTCTGCATTTTGCACAGTTAGAATTTTCAGCTGTATCATTTGTACTATAGGTTCCAACAGGGCATGTTGCGCATTTTCCAGTCCCATTGCGAAATTGTCCCTCTATACATTTGACTACAAAGAATAAAAGTAGGCGACTTAAATTTGATAAATATTCTTCATTGAAGTGGAAATCTTATTTTTAGTCAATGAACAAAACAATGTGTTCAAAGTTCATATTTACCTAGAAAAGAAAAATATGAATAAATAAAAAAAAATTTAACAGCTCTCTCCGTAGCATAACAAACAAGAATTGCACGATCTTATTCTATGAAATTAAGTCTTAAGATGTATTATGTTCCATTTTTCATAGGGAAATGAAGTTGGTATAAAAAGAATGAGAAACGCCGCGGCTAGGATAAGGCTGTCCGTCAAATATCACAGTGTACCACCTGTACTAACTTCTCTGAAATACCTAGATATGCCGTCATAATCGCATATGACAACAAGTCACTGCCAACTTGAGTTGACATGACTGGAAAGTGTCTTAATTATTATATTCTTTTTATATGACACATACAAAACTTTTACGCTGGTGCTTAATTCGGGTGCCTTAATTGTTGTTTTAAGATCCCCTGTGCTGTTTTGATGGACAAAATTTGCAGTAAAATATCCTTAATTATTCCTTTCTTTTGTTTAATATTCTGCATATTCAAACAAAAAGCAAGAAGTAGAATATGACACGCTCCAGTTAAACGGCCCTAAATAAGAAATAGAATTTATGAATCGTATGTACATGTATATTAAACTGGCACAAGTGATTAATAAGGATAAATTAAAGATATTCTGTGTCAAGATATAATAAATTTAGCCTATTTTGTAAGATTTGCGATGAAGAGTGGATAATATCCTCTAATGTGTGGGTAAGCTGTAGTTTTCACGAAGTATTTACCTTAAGAATTGTCCCCACTAGTAGAATTTATGTGTTAACAGTGCAATTTTTGCCCTGATTTAAATTTAGAAATACTTTATGTACTTCGAAAGCACAAAAACGCATAGATCATCAATATTTTACTGAGACAGGGTGTGAAACACTCATGTACCAACTTGACCAGTAAAGAGAATTCACGGCTGTTATCAAGGCAGTCTGTATTTTACAGCAACAAATGTTCTAAGACGAATGAAATTTTGAGGCAGAATAATCTCATTTGAAATGATCTTTTTGTCAAAAACATCTTTTCAATGATGCTTTCAAGATATTAATTTTCAATCAATATCTTATATTGAATGTATCGTTGTAATCAATTTATTTTTTGTTTTTCATTCATTTGTTTTGATTTTGCCAAGTAGTGATTACACACTGTCTGGCAAATATTTCTGTCCACGATTGAAAAACAAAATAATGCTGCGCCATTGCTACACCTGATTCAATTTTGACTAAAACAAGAACATTTTAGGATGCATCATGCCAATTGACTGAAGCAACACAAGGATGTCTAAATGAATGAGAAGTTAGCATTTTTCATTCTTAACGATTCATATTAGCTAATGAGCTATTGTCAAGATAACTGTTCGTGTAACTTGTCAATTGATGATTTTTTGAAAAGGAAAATAAGCCATATCCTATCTCTTTTTGAAGTAAATTTGGAGAGCATTATATTGTTGTATTTCTCGTGCATTAACTTTTTTTATTATGCCTATTCAATGTACGTTACCTTTGCAGTCTGCTGTCGATTTACTTCCTGGTTGTAAAGTTGTCTCTCCTTGTCTGCATTTTGCACAGTTAGAATTTTCAGCTGTATCATTTGTACTATAGGTTCCAACAGGGCATGTTGCGCATTTTCCAGTCCCATTGCGAAATTGTCCCTCTATACATTTGACTACAAAGAATAAAAGTAGGCGACTTAAATTTGATAAATATTCTTCATTGAAGTGGAAATCTTATTTTTAGTCAATGAACAAAACAATGTGTTCAAAGTTCATATTTACCTAGAAAAGAAAAATATGAATAAATAAAAAAAATTTAACAGCTCTCTCCGTAGCATAACAAACAAGAATTGCACGATCTTATTCTATGAAATTAAGTCTTAAGATGTATTATGTTCCATTTTTCATAGGGAAATGAAGTTGGTATAAAAAGAATGAGAAACGCCGCGGCTAGGATAAGGCTGTCCGTCAAATATCACAGTGTACCACCTGTACTAACTTCTCTGAAATACCTAGATATGCCGTCATAATCGCATATGACAACAAGTCACTGCCAACTTGAGTTGACATGACTGGAAAGTGTCTTAATTATTATATTCTTTTTATATGACACATACAAAACTTTTACGCTGGTGCTTAATTCGGGTGCCTTAATTGTTGTTTTAAGATCCCCTGTGCTGTTTTGATGGACAAAATTTGCAGTAAAATATCCTTAATTATTCCTTTCTTTTGTTTAATATTCTGCATATTCAAACAAAAAGCAAGAAGTAGAATATGACACGCTCCAGTTAAACGACCCTAAATAAGAAATAGAATTTATGAATCGTATGTACATGTATATTAAACTGGCACAAGTGATTAATAAGGATAAATTAAAGATATTCTGTGTCAAGATATAATAAATTTAGCCTATTTTGTAAGATTTGCGATGAAGAGTGGATAATATCCTCTAATGTGTGGGTAAGCTGTAGTTTTCACGAAGTATTTACCTTAAGAATTGTCCCCACTAGTAGAATTTATGTGTTAACAGTGCAATTTTTGCCCTGATTTAAATTTAGAAATACTTTATGTACTTCGAAAGCACAAAAACGCATAGATCATCAATATTTTACTGAGACAGGGTGTGAAACACTCATGTACCAACTTGACCAGTAAAGAGAATTCACGGCTGTTATCAAGGCAGTCTGTATTTTACAGCAACAAATGTTCTAAGACGAATGAAATTTTGAGGCAGAATAATCTCATTTGAAATGATCTTTTTGTCAAAAACATCTTTTCAATGATGCTTTCAAGATATTAATTTTCAATCAATATCTTATATTGAATGTATCGTTGTAATCAATTTATTTTTTGTTTTTCATTCATTTGTTTTGATTTTGCCAAGTAGTGATTACACACTGTCTGGCAAATATTTCTGTCCACGATTGAAAAACAAAATAATGCTGCGCCATTGCTACACCTGATTCAATTTTGACTAAAACAAGAACATTTTAGGATGCATCATGCCAATTGACTGAAGCAACACAAGGATGTCTAAATGAATGAGAAGTTAGCATTTTTCATTCTTAACGATTCATATTAGCTAATGAGCTATTGTCAAGATAACTGTTCGTGTAACTTGTCAATTGATGATTTTTTGAAAAGGAAAATAAGCCATATCCTATCTCTTTTTGAAGTAAATTTGGAGAGCATTATATTGTTGTATTTCTCGTGCATTAACTTTTTTTATTATGCCTATTCAATGTACGTTACCTTTGCAGTCTGCTGTCGATTTACTTCCTGGTTGTAAAGTTGTCTCTCCTTGTCTGCATTTTGCACAGTTAGAATTTTCAGCTGTATCATTTGTACTATAGGTTCCAACAGGGCATGTTGCGCATTTTCCAGTCCCATTGCGAAATTGTCCCTCTATACATTTGACTACAAAGAATAAAAGTAGGCGACTTAAATTTGATAAATATTCTTCATTGAAGTGGAAATCTTATTTTTAGTCAATGAACAAAACAATGTGTTCAAAGTTCATATTTACCTAGAAAAGAAAAATATGAATAAATAAATAAAAATTTAACAGCTCTCTCCTCGTAGCATAACAAACAAGAGTTGAACGATCCTATTCTATGAAATTAAGTCTAAAAATGTATTATGTTCCATTTTTCATAGGGAAATGAAGTTGGTATAAAAAGAATGAGAAACGCCGCGGCTAGGATAAGGCTGTCCGTCAAATATCACAGTGTACCACCTGTACTAACTTCTCTGAAATACCTAGATATGCCGTCATAATCGCATATGACAACAAGTCACTGCCAACTTGAGTTGACATGACTGGAAAGTGTCTTAATTATTATATTCTTTTTATATGACACATACAAAACTTTTACGCTGGTGCTTAATTCGGGTGCCTTAATTGTTGTTTTAAGATCCCCTGTGCTGTTTTGATGGACAAAATTTGCAGTAAAATATCCTTAATTATTCCTTTCTTTTGTTTAATATTCTGCATATTCAAACAAAAAGCAAGAAGTAGAATATGACACGCTCCAGTTAAACGACCCTAAATAAGAAATAGAATTTATGAATCGTATGTACATGTATATTAAACTGGCACAAGTGATTAATAAGGATAAATTAAAGATATTCTGTGTCAAGATATAATAAATTTAGCCTATTTTGTAAGATTTGCGATGAAGAGTGGATAATATCCTCTAATGTGTGGGTAAGCTGTAGTTTTCACGAAGTATTTACCTTAAGAATTGTCCCCACTAGTAGAATTTATGTGTTAACAGTGCAATTTTTGCCCTGATTTAAATTTAGAAATACTTTATGTACTTCGAAAGCACAAAAACGCATAGATCATCAATATTTTACTGAGACAGGGTGTGAAACACTCATGTACCAACTTGACCAGTAAAGAGAATTCACGGCTGTTATCAAGGCAGTCTGTATTTTACAGCAACAAATGTTCTAAGACGAATGAAATTTTGAGGCAGAATAATCTCATTTGAAATGATCTTTTTGTCAAAAACATCTTTTCAATGATGCTTTCAAGATATTGATTTTCAATCAATATCTTATATTGAATGTATCGTTGTAATCAATTTATTTTTTGTTTTTCATTCATTTGTTTTGATTTTGCCAAGTAGTGATTACACACTGTCTGGCAAATATTTCTGTCCACGATTGAAAAACAAAATAATGCTGCGCCATTGCTACACCTGATTCAATTTTGACTAAAACAAGAACATTTTAGGATGCATCATGCCAATTGACTGAAGCAACACAAGGATGTCTAAATGAATGAGAAGTTAGCATTTTTCATTCTTAACGATTCATATTAGCTAATGAGCTATTGTCAAGATAACTGTTCGTGTAACTTGTCAATTGATGATTTTTTGAAAAGGAAAATAAGCCATATCCTATCTCTTTTTGAAGTAAATTTGGAGAGCATTATATTGTTGTATTTCTCGTGCATTAACTTTTTTTATTATGCCTATTCAATGTACGTTACCTTTGCAGTCTGCTGTCGATTTACTTCCTGGTTGTAAAGTTGTCTCTCCTTGTCTGCATTTTGCACAGTTAGAATTTTCAGCTGTATCATTTGTACTATAGGTTCCAACAGGGCATGTTGCGCATTTTCCAGTCCCATTGCGAAATTGTCCCTCTATACATTTGACTACAAAGAATAAAAGTAGGCGACTTAAATTTGATAAATATTCTTCATTGAAGTGGAAATCTTATTTTTAGTCAATGAACAAAACAATGTGTTCAAAGTTCATATTTACCTAGAAAAGAAAAATATGAATAAATAAAAAAAAATTTAACAGCTCTCTCCGTAGCATAACAAACAAGAATTGCACGATCTTATTCTATGAAATTAAGTCTTAAGATGTATTATGTTCCATTTTTCATAGGGAAATGAAGTTGGTATAAAAAGAATGAGAAACGCCGCGGCTAGGATAAGGCTGTCCGTCAAATATCACAGTGTACCACCTGTACTAACTTCTCTGAAATACCTAGATATGCCGTCATAATCGCATATGACAACAAGTCACTGCCAACTTGAGTTGACATGACTGGAAAGTGTCTTAATTATTATATTCTTTTTATATGACACATACAAAACTTTTACGCTGGTGCTTAATTCGGGTGCCTTAATTGTTGTTTTAAGATCCCCTGTGCTGTTTTGATGGACAAAATTTGCAGTAAAATATCCTTAATTATTCCTTTCTTTTGTTTAATATTCTGCATATTCAAACAAAAAGCAAGAAGTAGAATATGACACGCTCCAGTTAAACGACCCTAAATAAGAAATAGAATTTATGAATCGTATGTACATGTATATTAAACTGGCACAAGTGATTAATAAGGATAAATTAAAGATATTCTGTGTCAAGATATAATAAATTTAGCCTATTTTGTAAGATTTGCGATGAAGAGTGGATAATATCCTCTAATGTGTGGGTAAGCTGTAGTTTTCACGAAGTATTTACCTTAAGAATTGTCCCCACTAGTAGAATTTATGTGTTAACAGTGCAATTTTTGCCCTGATTTAAATTTAGAAATACTTTATGTACTTCGAAAGCACAAAAACGCATAGATCATCAATATTTTACTGAGACAGGGTGTGAAACACTCATGTACCAACTTGACCAGTAAAGAGAATTCACGGCTGTTATCAAGGCAGTCTGTATTTTACAGCAACAAATGTTCTAAGAAGAATGAAATTTTGAAGCAGAATAATCTCATTTGAAATGATCCTTTTGTCAAAAACATCTTTTCAATGATGCTTTCAAGATATTAATTTTCAATCAATATCTTATATTGAATGTATCGTTGTAATCAATTTATTTTTTGTTTTTCATTCATTTGTTTTGATTTTGCCAAGTAGTGATTACACACTGTCTGGCAAATATTTCTGTCCACGATTGAAAAACAAAATAATGCTGCGCCATTGCTACACCTGATTCAATTTTGACTAAAACAGGAACATTTTAGGATGCATCATGCCAATTGACTGAAGCAACACAAGGATGTCTAAATGAATGAGAAGTTAGCATTTTTCATTCTTAACGATTCATATTAGCTAATGAGCTATTGTCAAGATAACCGTTCGTGTAACGTGTCAATTGATGATTTTTTGAAAAGGAAAATAAGCCATATCCTATCTCTTTTTGAAGTAAATTTGGAGAGCATTATATTGTTGTATTTCTCGTGCATTAACTTTTTTTATTATGCCTATTCAATGTACGTTACCTTTGCAGTCTGCTGTCGATTTACTTCCTGGTTGTAAAGTTGTCTCTCCTTGTCTGCATTTTGCACAGTTAGAATTTTCAGCTGTATCATTTGTACTGTAGGTTCCAACAGGGCATGTTGCGCATTTTCCAGTCCCATTGCGAAATTGTCCCTCTATACATTTGACTACAAAGAATAAAAGTAGACGACTTAAATTTGATAAATATTCTTCATTGAAGTGGAAATCTTATTTTTAGTCAATGAACAAAACAATGTGTTCAAAGTTCATATTTACCTAGAAAAGAAAAATATGAATAAATAAATAAAAATTTAACAGCTCTCTCCTCGTAGCATAACAAACAAGAGTTGAACGATCCTATTCTATGAAATTAAGTCTAAAAATGTATTATGTTCCATTTTTCATAGGGAAATGAAGTTGGTATAAAAAGAATGAGAAACGCCGCGGCTAGGATAAGGCTGTCCGTCAAATATCACAGTGTACCACCTGTACTAACTTCTCTGAAATACCTAGATATGCCGTCATAATCGCATATGACAACAAGTCACTGCCAACTTGAGTTGACATGACAGGAAAGTGTCTTAAATTTTACATTCTTTTTATATGACACGTACAAAACTTTTACGCTGGTGCTTAATTCGGGTGCCTTAATTGTTGTTTTAAGATTCCGTGTGCTGTTTAGATGGACAATATTTGCAATAAAACATCCTTAATTATTCCTTTCTTTTGTTTAATATTCTGCATATTCAAACAAAAGCAAGAAGAAGAATATGACACGCTCCAGTTAAAAGGCCCTAGCTAGATAAGGGATAGATTTTTTGAATCGTATGTACATGTATATTAAACTGGCACAAGTGATTAATAAGGATAAATTAAAGATATTCTGTGTCACGATATAAGACAAGCATTCCTCTAACTGAATCTCGTTGGCGTATGGTATGACATATAGCCTATTTTGTAAGATTTGCGATGAAGAGTGGATAATATCCTCTAATGTGTGGGTAAGCTGTAGTTGTCACGAAGTATTTACCTTAAGAATTGTCCTCACTAGTAGAATTTATGTGTTAACAGTGCAATTTTTGCCCTGATTTAAATTTAGAAATACTTTATGTACTTCGAAAGCACAAAAACGCATAGATCATCAATATTTTACTGAGACAGGGTGTGAAACACTCATGTACCAACTTGACCAGTAAAGAGAATTCACGGCTGTTATCAAGGCAGTCTGTATTTTACAGCAACAAATGTTCTAAGACGAATGAAATTTTGAGGCAGAATAATCTCATTTGAAATGATCTTTTTGTCAAAAACATCTTTTCAATGATGCTTTCAAGATATTGATTTTCAATCAATATCTTATATTGAATGTATCGTTGTAATCAATTTATTTTTTGTTTTTCATTCATTTGTTTTGATTTTGCCAAGTAGTGATTACACACTGTCTGGCAAATATTTCTGTCCACGATTGAAAAACAAAATAATGCTGCGCCATTGCTACACCTGATTCAATTTTGACTAAAACAGGAACATTTTAGGATGCATCATGCCAATTGACTGAAGCAACACAAGGATGTCTAAATGAATGAGAAGTTAGCATTTTTCATTCTTAACGATTCATATTAGCTAATGAGCTATTGTCAAGATAACCGTTCGTGTAACGTGTCAATTGATGATTTTTTGAAAAGGAAAATAAGCCATATCCTATCTCTTTTTGAAGTATATTTGGAGAGCATTATATTGTTGTATTTCTCGTGCATTAACTTTTTTTTATTATGCCTATTCAATGTACGTTACCTTTGCAGTCTGCTGTCGATTTACTTCCTGGTTGTAAAGTTGTCTCTCCTTGTCTGCATTTTGCACAGTTAGAATTTTCAGCTGTATCATTTGTACTGTAGGTTCCAACAGGGCATGTTGCGCATTTTCCAGTCCCATTGCGAAATTGTCCCTCTATACATTTGACTACAAAGAATAAAAGTAGACGACTTAAATTTGATAAATATTCTTCATTGAAGTGGAAATCTTATTTTTAGTCAATGAACAAAACAATGTGTTCAAAGTTCATATTTACCTAGAAAAGAAAAATATGAATAAATAAATAAAAATTTAACAGCTCTCTCGTAGCATAGCAAACAAGAGTTGAACGATCCTATTCTATGAAATTAAGTCTAAAAATGTATTATGTTCCATTTTTCATAGGGAAATGAAGTTGGTATAAAAAGAATGAGAAACGCCGCCGCTAGGATAAGGCTGTCCGTCAAATATCACAGTGTACCACCTGTACTAACTTCTCTGAAATACCTAGATATGCCGTCATAATCGCATATGACAACAAGTCACTGCCAACTTGAGTTGACATGACAGGAAAGTGTCTTAAATTTTACATTCTTTTTATATGACACGTACAAAACTTTTACGCTGGTGCTTAATTCGGGTGCCTTAATTGTTGTTTTAAGATTCCGTGTGCTGTTTAGATGGACAATATTTGCAATAAAACATCCTTAATTATTCCTTTCTTTTGTTTAATATTCTGCATATTCAAACAAAAGCAAGAAGAAGAATATGACACGCTCCAGTTAAACGGCCCTAGCTAGATAAGGGATAGATTTTTTGAATCGTATGTACATGTATATTAAACTGGCACAAGTGATTAATAAGGATAAATTAAAGATATTCTGTGTCACGATATAAGACAAGCATTCCTCTAACTGAATCTCGTTGGCGTATGGTATGACATATAGCCTATTTTGTAAGATTTGCGATGAAGAGTGGATAATATCCTCTAATGTGTGGGTAAGCTGTAGTTGTCACGAAGTATTTACCTTAAGAATTGTCCTCACTAGTAGAATTTATGTGTTAACAGTGCAATTTTTGCCCTGATTTAAATTTAGAAATACTTTATGTACTTCGAAAGCACAAAAACGCATAGATCATCAATATTTTACTGAGACAGGGTGTGAAACACTCATGTACCAACTTGACCAGTAAAGAGAATTCACGGCTGTTATCAAGGCAGTCTGTATTTTACAGCAACAAATGTTCTAAGACGAATGAAATTTTGAGGCAGAATAATCTCATTTGAAATGATCTTTTTGTCAAAAACATCTTTTCAATGATGCTTTCAAGATATTGATTTTCAATCAATATCTTATATTGAATGTATCGTTGTAATCAATTTATTTTTTGTTTTTCATTCATTTGTTTTGATTTTGCCAAGTAGTGATTACACACTGTCTGGCAAATATTTCTGTCCACGATTGAAAAACAAAATAATGCTGCGCCATTGCTACACCTGATTCAATTTTGACTAAAACAGGAACATTTTAGGATGCATCATGCCAATTGACTGAAGCAACACAAGGATGTCTAAATGAATGAGAAGTTAGCATTTTTCATTCTTAACGATTCATATTAGCTAATGAGCTATTGTCAAGATAACTGCTCGTGTAACTTGTCAATTGATGATTTTTTGAAAAGGAAAATAAGCCATATCCTATCTCTTTTTGAAGTAAATTTGGAGAGCATTATATTGTTGTATTTCTCGTGCATTAACTTTTTTTTTATTATGCCTTTTCAATGTACGTTACCTTTGCAGTCTGCTGTCGATTTACTTCCTGGTTGTAAAGTTGTCTCTCCTTGTCTGCATTTTGCACAGTTAGAATTTTCAGCTGTATCATTTGTACTATAGGTTCCAACAGGGCATGTTGCGCATTTTCCAGTCCCATTGCGAAATTGTCCCTCTTTACATTTGACTACAAAGAATAAAAGAAGCCGACTTAAATTTGATAAATATTCTTCAATGAAGTGGAAATCTTATTTTTAGTCAATGAACAAAACAATGTGTTCAAAGTTCATATTTACCTAGAAAAGAAAAATATGAATAAATAAATAAAAATTTAACAGCTCTCTCCTCGTAGCATAGCAAACAAGAGTTGAACGATCCTATTCTATGAAATTAAGTCTAAAAATGTATTATGTTCCATTTTTCATAGGGAAATGAAGTTGGTATAAAAAGAATGAGAAACGCCGCCGCTAGGATAAGGCTGTCCGTCAAATATCACAGTGTACCACCTGTACTAACTTCTCTGAAATACCTAGATATGCCGTCATAATCGCATATGACAACAAGTCACTGCCAACTTGAGTTGACATGACTGGAAAGTGTCTTAAATTTTACATTCTTTTTATATGACACGTACAAAACTTTCACGCTGGTGCTTAATTCGGGTGCCTTAATTGTTGTTTTAAGATTCCGTGTGCTGTTTTGATGGACAATATTTGCAATAAAATATCCTTAATTATTCCTTTCTTTTGTTTAATATTCTGCATATTCAAATAAAAGCAAGAAGAAGAATATGACACGCTCCAGTTAAACGGCCCTAGATAAGGGATAGAATTTATGAATCGTATGTACATGTATATTAAACTGGCACAAGTGATTAATAAGGATAAATTAAAGATATTCTGTGTCAAGATATAAGACAAGCATTCCTCTAACTGAATCTCGTTGGCGTATGGTATGTAATATAGCCTATTTTGTAAGATTTGCGATGAAGAGTGGATAATATCCTCTAATGTGTGGGTAAGCTGTAGTTGTCACGAAGTATTTACCTTAAGAATTGTCCTCACTAGTAGAATTTATGTGTTAACAGTGCAATTTTTGCCCTGATTTAAATTTAGAAATACTTTATGTACTTCGAAAGCACAAAAACGCATAGATCATCAATATTTTACTGAGACAGGGTGTGAAACACTCATGTACCAACTTGACCAGTAAAGAGAATTCACGGCTGTTATCAAGGCAGTCTGTATTTTACAGCAACAAATGTTCTAAGAAGAATGAAATTTTGAGGCAGAATAATCTCATCTCAAATGATCTTTTTGTCAAAAACATCTTTTCAATGATGCTTTCAAGATATTAATTTTCAATCAATATCTTATATTGAATGTATCGTTGTAATCAATTTATTTTTTGTTTTTCATTCATTTTTGATTTTGCCAAGTCGTGATTACACACTGTCTGGCAAATATTTCTGTCCACGATTGAAAAACAAAATAATGCTGCGCCATTGCTACACCTGATTCAATTTTGACTAAAACAGGAACATTTTAGGATGCATCATGCCAATTGACTGAAGCAACACAAGGATGTCTAAATGAATGAGAAGTTAGCATTTTTCATTCTTAACGATTCATATTAGCTAATGAGCTATTGTCAAGATAACTGTTCGTGTAACTTGTCAATTGATGATTTTTTGAAAAGGAAAATAAGCCATATCCTATCTCTTTTTGAAGTAAATTTGGAGAGCATTATATTGTTGTATTTTTCGTGCATTAACTTTTTTTTTATTATGCCTATTCAATGTACGTTACCTTTGCAGTCTGCTGTCGATTTACTTCCTGGTTGTAAAGTTGTCTCTCCTTGTCTGCATTTTGCACAGTTAGAATTTTCAGCTGTATCATTTGTACTATAGGTTCCAACAGGGCATGTTGCGCATTTTCCAGTCCCATTGCGAAATTGTCCCTCTTTACATTTGACTACAAAGAATAAAAGAAGCCGACTTAAATTTGATAAATATTCTTCAATGAAGTGGAAATCTTATTTTTAGTCAATGAACAAAACAATGTGTTCAAAGTTCATATTTACCTAGAAAAGAAAAATATGAATAAATAAATAAAAATTTAACAGCTCTCTCCTCGTAGCATAGCAAACAAGAGTTGAACGATCCTATTCTATGAAATTAAGTCTAAAAATGTATTATGTTCCATTTTTCATAGGGAAATGAAGTTGGTATAAAAAGAATGAGAAACGCCGCCGCTAGGATAAGGCTGTCCGTCAAATATCACAGTGTACCACCTGTACTAACTTCTCTGAAATACCTAGATATGCCGTCATAATCGCATATGACAACAAGTCACTGCCAACTTGAGTTGACATGACTGGAAAGTGTCTTAAATTTTACATTCTTTTTATATGACACGTACAAAACTTTCACGCTGGTGCGTAATTCGGGTGCCTTAATTGTTGTTTTAAGATTCCGTGTGCTGTTTTGATGGACAATATTTGCAATAAAATATCCTTAATTATTCCTTTCTTTTGTTTAATATTCTGCATATTCAAATAAAAGCAAGAAGAAGAATATGACACGCTCCAGTTAAACGGCCCTAGATAAGGGATAGAATTTATGAATCGTATGTACATGTATATTAAACTGGCACAAGTGATTAATAAGGATAAATTAAAGATATTCTGTGTCAAGATATAAGACAAGCATTCCTCTAACTGAATCTCGTTGGCGTATGGTATGTAATATAGCCTATTTTGTAAGATTTGCGATGAAGAGTGGATAATATCCTCTAATGTGTGGGTAAGCTGTAGTTGTCACGAAGTATTTACCTTAAGAATTGTCCTCACTAGTAGAATTTATGTGTTAACAGTGCAATTTTTGCCCTGATTTAAATTTAGAAATACTTTATGTACTTCGAAAGCACAAAAACGCATAGATCATCAATATTTTACTGAGACAGGGTGTGAAACACTCATGTACCAACTTGACCAGTAAAGAGAATTCACGGCTGTTATCAAGGCAGTCTGTATTTTACAGCAACAAATGTTCTAAGAAGAATGAAATTTTGAGGCAGAATAATCTCATCTCAAATGATCTTTTTGTCAAAAACATCTTTTCAATGATGCTTTCAAGATATTAATTTTCAATCAATATCTTATATTGAATGTATCGTTGTAATCAATTTATTTTTTGTTTTTCATTCATTTTTGATTTTGCCAAGTCGTGATTACACACTGTCTGGCAAATATTTCTGTCCACGATTGAAAAACAAAATAATGCTGCGCCATTGCTACACCTGATTCAATTTTGACTAAAACAAGAACATTTTAGGATGCATCATGCCAATTGACTGAAGCAACACAAGGATGTCTAAATGAATGAGAAGTTAGCATTTTTCATTCTTAACGATTCATATTAGCTAATGAGCTATTGTCAAGATAACTGTTCGTGTAACTTGTCAATTGATGATTTTTTGAAAAGGAAAATAAGCCATATCCTATCTCTTTTTGAAGTAAATTTGGAGAGCATTATATTGTTGTATTTCTCGTGCATTAACTTTTTTTTTATTATGCCTATTCAATGTACGTTACCTTTGCAGTCTGCTGTCGATTTACTTCCTGGTTGTAAAGTTGTCTCTCCTTGTCTGCATTTTGCACAGTTAGAATTTTCAGCTGTATCATTTGTACTATAGGTTCCAACAGGGCATGTTGCGCATTTTCCAGTCCCATTGCGAAATTGTCCCTCTTTACATTTGACTACAAAGAATAAAAGAAGCCGACTTAAATTTGATAAATATTCTTCAATGAAGTGGAAATCTTATTTTTAGTCAATGAACAAAACAATGTGTTCAAAGTTCATATTTACCTAGAAAAGAAAAATATGAATAAATAAATAAAAATTTAACAGCTCTCTCCTCGTAGCATAGCAAACAAGAGTTGAACGATCCTATTCTATGAAATTAAGTCTAAAAATGTATTATGTTCCATTTTTCATAGGGAAATGAAGTTGGTATAAAAAGAATGAGAAACGCCGCCGCTAGGATAAGGCTGTCCGTCAAATATCACAGTGTACCACCTGTACTAACTTCTCTGAAATACCTAGATATGCCGTCATAATCGCATATGACAACAAGTCACTGCCAACTTGAGTTGACATGACTGGAAAGTGTCTTAAATTTTACATTCTTTTTATATGACACGTACAAAACTTTCACGCTGGTGCGTAATTCGGGTGCCTTAATTGTTGTTTTAAGATTCCGTGTGCTGTTTTGATGGACAATATTTGCAATAAAATATCCTTAATTATTCCTTTCTTTTGTTTAATATTCTGCATATTCAAATAAAAGCAAGAAGAAGAATATGACACGCTCCAGTTAAACGGCCCTAGATAAGAGATAGAATTTATGAATCGTATGTACATGTATATTAAACTGGCACAAGTGATTAATAAGGATAAATTAAAGATATTCTGTGTCAAGATATAAGACAAGCATTCCTCTAACTGAATCTCGTTGGCGTATGGTATGTAATATAGCCTATTTTGTAAGATTTGCGATGAAGAGTGGATAATATCCTCTAATGTGTGGGTAAGCTGTAGTTGTCACGAAGTATTTACCTTAAGAATTGTCCTCACTAGTAGAATTTATGTGTTAACAGTGCAATTTTTGCCCTGATTTAAATTTAGAAATACTTTATGTACTTCGAAAGCACAAAAACGCATAGATCATCAATATTTTACTGAGACAGGGTGTGAAACACTCATGTACCAACTTGACCAGTAAAGAGAATTCACGGCTGTTATCAAGGCAGTCTGTATTTTACAGCAACAAATGTTCTAAGAAGAATGAAATTTTGAGGCAGAATAATCTCATCTCAAATGATCTTTTTGTCAAAAACATCTTTTCAATGATGCTTTCAAGATATTAATTTTCAATCAATATCTTATATTGAATGTATCGTTGTAATCAATTTATTTTTTGTTTTTCATTCATTTTTGATTTTGCCAAGTCGTGATTACACACTGTCTGGCAAATATTTCTGTCCACGATTGAAAAACAAAATAATGCTGCGCCATTGCTACACCTGATTCAATTTTGACTAAAACAGGAACATTTTAGGATGCATCATGCCAATTGACTGAAGCAACACAAGGATGTCTAAATGAATGAGAAGTTAGCATTTTTCATTCTTAACGATTCATATTAGCTAATGAGCTATTGTCAAGATAACTGTTCGTGTAACTTGTCAATTGATGATTTTTTGAAAAGGAAAATAAGCCATATCCTATCTCTTTTTGAAGTAAATTTGGAGAGCATTATATTGTTGTATTTCTCGTGCATTAACTTTTTTTTTATTATGCCTATTCAATGTACGTTACCTTTGCAGTCTGCTGTCGATTTACTTCCTGGTTGTAAAGTTGTCTCTCCTTGTCTGCATTTTGCACAGTTAGAATTTTCAGCTGTATCATTTGTACTATAGGTTCCAACAGGGCATGTTGTGCATTTTCCAGTCCCATTGCGAAATTGTCCCTCTTTACATTTGACTACAAAGAATAAAAGAAGCCGACTTAAATTTGATAAATATTCTTCAATGAAGTGGAAATCTTATTTTTAGTCAATGAACAAAACAATGTGTTCAAAGTTCATATTTACCTAGAAAAGAAAAATATGAATAAATAAATAAAAATTTAACAGCTCTCTCCTCGTAGCATAGCAAACAAGAGTTGAACGATCCTATTCTATGAAATTAAGTCTAAAAATGTATTATGTTCCATTTTTCATAGGGAAATGAAGTTGGTATAAAAAGAATGAGAAACGCCGCCGCTAGGATAAGGCTGTCCGTCAAATATCACAGTGTACCACCTGTACTAACTTCTCTGAAATACCTAGATATGCCGTCATAATCGCATATGACAACAAGTCACTGCCAACTTGAGTTGACATGACTGGAAAGTGTCTTAAATTTTACATTCTTTTTATATGACACGTACAAAACTTTCACGCTGGTGCGTAATTCGGGTGCCTTAATTGTTGTTTTAAGATTCCGTGTGCTGTTTTGATGGACAATATTTGCAATAAAATATCCTTAATTATTCCTTTCTTTTGTTTAATATTCTGCATATTCAAATAAAAGCAAGAAGAAGAATATGACACGCTCCAGTTAAACGGCCCTAGATAAGGGATAGAATTTATGAATCGTATGTACATGTATATTAAACTGGCACAAGTGATTAATAAGGATAAATTAAAGATATTCTGTGTCAAGATATAAGACAAGCATTCCTCTAACTGAATCTCGTTGGCGTATGGTATGTAATATAGCCTATTTTGTAAGATTTGCGATGAAGAGTGGATAATATCCTCTAATGTGTGGGTAAGCTGTAGTTGTCACGAAGTATTTACCTTAAGAATTGTCCTCACTAGTAGAATTTATGTGTTAACAGTGCAATTTTTGCCCTGATTTAAATTTAGAAATACTTTATGTACTTCGAAAGCACAAAAACGCATAGATCATCAATATTTTACTGAGACAGGGTGTGAAACACTCATGTACCAACTTGACCAGTAAAGAGAATTCACGGCTGTTATCAAGGCAGTCTGTATTTTACAGCAACAAATGTTCTAAGAAGAATGAAATTTTGAGGCAGAATAATCTCATCTCAAATGATCTTTTTGTCAAAAACATCTTTTCAATGATGCTTTCAAGATATTAATTTTCAATCAATATCTTATATTGAATGTATCGTTGTAATCAATTTATTTTTTGTTTTTCATTCATTTTTGATTTTGCCAAGTCGTGATTACACACTGTCTGGCAAATATTTCTGTCCACGATTGAAAAACAAAATAATGCTGCGCCATTGCTACACCTGATTCAATTTTGACTAAAACAGGAACATTTTAGGATGCATCATGCCAATTGACTGAAGCAACACAAGGATGTCTAAATGAATGAGAAGTTAGCATTTTTCATTCTTAACGATTCATATTAGCTAATGAGCTATTGTCAAGATAACTGTTCGTGTAACTTGTCAATTGATGATTTTTTGAAAAGGAAAATAAGCCATATCCTATCTCTTTTTGAAGTAAATTTGGAGAGCATTATATTGTTGTATTTCTCGTGCATTAACTTTTTTTTTATTATGCCTATTCAATGTACGTTACCTTTGCAGTCTGCTGTCGATTTACTTCCTGGTTGTAAAGTTGTCTCTCCTTGTCTGCATTTTGCACAGTTAGAATTTTCAGCTGTATCATTTGTACTAT
Source organism: Saccostrea echinata (assembly GCF_033153115.1). NCBI lineage: Eukaryota > Metazoa > Mollusca > Bivalvia > Ostreida > Ostreidae > Saccostrea > Saccostrea echinata. The sequence goes on along the minus strand of NW_026889774.1, from coordinate 2,196,322 downwards.
AGGTTCCAACAGGGCATGTTGTGCATTTTCCAGTCCCATTGCGAAATTGTCCCTCTTTACATTTGACTACAAAGAATAAAAGAAGCCGACTTAAATTTGATAAATATTCTTCAATGAAGTGGAAATCTTATTTTTAGTCAATGAACAAAACAATGTGTTCAAAGTTCATATTTACCTAGAAAAGAAAGATATGAATAAATAAATAAAAATTTAACAGCTCTCTCCTCGTAGCATAGCAAACAAGAGTTGAACGATCCTATTCTATGAAATTAAGTCTAAAAATGTATTATGTTCCATTTTTCATAGGGAAATGAAGTTGGTATAAAAAGAATGAGAAACGCCGCCGCTAGGATAAGGCTGTCCGTCAAATATCACAGTGTACCACCTGTACTAACTTCTCTGAAATACCTAGATATGCCGTCATAATCGCATATGACAACAAGTCACTGCCAACTTGAGTTGACATGACTGGAAAGTGTCTTAAATTTTACATTCTTTTTATATGACACGTACAAAACTTTCACGCTGGTGCGTAATTCGGGTGCCTTAATTGTTGTTTTAAGATTCCGTGTGCTGTTTTGATGGACAATATTTGCAATAAAATATCCTTAATTATTCCTTTCTTTTGTTTAATATTCTGCATATTCAAATAAAAGCAAGAAGAAGAATATGACACGCTCCAGTTAAACGGCCCTAGATAAGGGATAGAATTTATGAATCGTATGTACATGTATATTAAACTGGCACAAGTGATTAATAAGGATAAATTAAAGATATTCTGTGTCAAGATATAAGACAAGCATTCCTCTAACTGAATCTCGTTGGCGTATGGTATGTAATATAATGTAATATAGCCTATTTTGTAAGATTTGCGATGAAGAGTGGATAATATCCTCTAATGTGTGGGTAAGCTGTAGTTGTCACGAAGTATTTACCTTAAGAATTGTCCTCACTAGTAGAATTTATGTGTTAACAGTGCAATTTTTGCCCTGATTTAAATTTAGAAATACTTTATGTACTTCGAAAGCACAAAAACGCATAGATCATCAATATTTTACTGAGACAGGGTGTGAAACACTCATGTACCAACTTGACCAGTAAAGAGAATTCACGGCTGTTATCAAGGCAGTCTGTATTTTACAGCAACAAATGTTCTAAGAAGAATGAAATTTTGAGGCAGAATAATCTCATCTCAAATGATCTTTTTGTCAAAAACATCTTTTCAATGATGCTTTCAAGATATTAATTTTCAATCAATATCTTATATTGAATGTATCGTTGTAATCAATTTATTTTTTGTTTTTCATTCATTTTTGATTTTGCCAAGTCGTGATTACACACTGTCTGGCAAATATTTCTGTCCACGATTGAAAAACAAAATAATGCTGCGCCATTGCTACACCTGATTCAATTTTGACTAAAACAGGAACATTTTAGGATGCATCATGCCAATTGACTGAAGCAACACAAGGATGTCTAAATGAATGAGAAGTTAGCATTTTTCATTCTTAACGATTCATATTAGCTAATGAGCTATTGTCAAGATAACTGTTCGTGTAACTTGTCAATTGATGATTTTTTGAAAAGGAAAATAAGCCATATCCTATCTCTTTTTGAAGTAAATTTGGAGAGCATTATATTGTTGTATTTCTCGTGCATTAACTTTTTTTTTATTATGCCTATTCAATGTACGTTACCTTTGCAGTCTGCTGTCGATTTACTTCCTGGTTGTAAAGTTGTCTCTCCTTGTCTGCATTTTGCACAGTTAGAATTTTCAGCTGTATCATTTGTACTATAGGTTCCAACAGGGCATGTTGTGCATTTTCCAGTCCCATTGCGAAATTGTCCCTCTTTACATTTGACTACAAAGAATAAAAGAAGCCGACTTAAATTTGATAAATATTCTTCAATGAAGTGGAAATCTTATTTTTAGTCAATGAACAAAACAATGTGTTCAAAGTTCATATTTACCTAGAAAAGAAAGATATGAATAAATAAATAAAAATTTAACAGCTCTCTCCTCGTAGCATAGCAAACAAGAGTTGAACGATCCTATTCTATGAAATTAAGTCTAAAAATGTATTATGTTCCATTTTTCATAGGGAAATGAAGTTGGTATAAAAAGAATGAGAAACGCCGCCGCTAGGATAAGGCTGTCCGTCAAATATCACAGTGTACCACCTGTACTAACTTCTCTGAAATACCTAGATATGCCGTCATAATCGCATATGACAACAAGTCACTGCCAACTTGAGTTGACATGACTGGAAAGTGTCTTAAATTTTACATTCTTTTTATATGACACGTACAAAACTTTCACGCTGGTGCGTAATTCGGGTGCCTTAATTGTTGTTTTAAGATTCCGTGTGCTGTTTTGATGGACAATATTTGCAATAAAATATCCTTAATTATCCCTTTCTTTTGTTTAATATTCTGCATATTCAAATAAAAGCAAGAAGAAGAATATGACACGCTCCAGTTAAACGGCCCTAGATAAGGGATAGAATTTATGAATCGTATGTACATGTATATTAAACTGGCACAAGTGATTAATAAGGATAAATTAAAGATATTCTGTGTCAAGATATAAGACAAGCATTCCTCTAACTGAATCTAGTTGGCGTATGGTATGTAATATAATGTAATATAGCCTATTTTGTAAGATTTGCGATGAAGAGTGGATAATATCCTCTAATGTGTGGGTAAGCTGTAGTTGTCACGAAGTATTTACCTTAAGAATTGTCCTCACTAGTAGAATTTATGTGTTAACAGTGCAATTTTTGCCCTGATTTAAATTTAGAAATACTTTATGTACTTCGAAAGCACAAAAACGCATAGATCATCAATATTTTACTGAGACAGGGTGTGAAACACTCATGTACCAACTTGACCAGTAAAGAGAATTCACGGCTGTTATCAAGGCAGTCTGTATTTTACAGCAACAAATGTTCTAAGAAGAATGAAATTTTGAGGCAGAATAATCTCATCTCAAATGATCTTTTTGTCAAAAACATCTTTTCAATGATGCTTTCAAGATATTAATTTTCAATCAATATCTTATATTGAATGTATCGTTGTAATCAATTTATTTTTTGTTTTTCATTCATTTTTGATTTTGCCAAGTCGTGATTACACACTGTCTGGCAAATATTTCTGTCCACGATTGAAAAACAAAATAATGCTGCGCCATTGCTACACCTGATTCAATTTTGACTAAAACAGGAACATTTTAGGATGCATCATGCCAATTGACTGAAGCAACACAAGGATGTCTAAATGAATGAGAAGTTAGCATTTTTCATTCTTAACGATTCATATTAGCTAATGAGCTATTGTCAAGATAACTGTTCGTGTAACTTGTCAATTGATGATTTTTTGAAAAGGAAAATAAGCCATATCCTATCTCTTTTTGAAGTAAATTTGGAGAGCATTATATTGTTGTATTTCTCGTGCATTAACTTTTTTTTTATTATGCCTATTCAATGTACGTTACCTTTGCAGTCTGCTGTCGATTTACTTCCTGGTTGTAAAGTTGTCTCTCCTTGTCTGCATTTTGCACAGTTAGAATTTTCAGCTGTATCATTTGTACTATAGGTTCCAACAGGGCATGTTGTGCATTTTCCAGTCCCATTGCGAAATTGTCCCTCTTTACATTTGACTACAAAGAATAAAAGAAGCCGACTTAAATTTGATAAATATTCTTCAATGAAGTGGAAATCTTATTTTTAGTCAATGAACAAAACAATGTGTTCAAAGTTCATATTTACCTAGAAAAGAAAGATATGAATAAATAAATAAAAATTTAACAGCTCTCTCCTCGTAGCATAGCAAACAAGAGTTGAACGATCCTATTCTATGAAATTAAGTCTAAAAATGTATTATGTTCCATTTTTCATAGGGAAATGAAGTTGGTATAAAAAGAATGAGAAACGCCGCCGCTAGGATAAGGCTGTCCGTCAAATATCACAGTGTACCACCTGTACTAACTTCTCTGAAATACCTAGATATGCCGTCATAATCGCATATGACAACAAGTCACTGCCAACTTGAGTTGACATGACTGGAAAGTGTCTTAAATTTTACATTCTTTTTATATGACACGTACAAAACTTTCACGCTGGTGCGTAATTCGGGTGCCTTAATTGTTGTTTTAAGATTCCGTGTGCTGTTTTGATGGACAATATTTGCAATAAAATATCCTTAATTATTCCTTTCTTTTGTTTAATATTCTGCATATTCAAATAAAAGCAAGAAGAAGAATATGACACGCTCCAGTTAAACGGCCCTAGATAAGGGATAGAATTTATGAATCGTATGTACATGTATATTAAACTGGCACAAGTGATTAATAAGGATAAATTAAAGATATTCTGTGTCAAGATATAAGACAAGCATTCCTCTAACTGAATCTCGTTGGCGTATGGTATGTAATATAATGTAATATAGCCTATTTTGTAAGATTTGCGATGAAGAGTGGATAATATCCTCTAATGTGTGGGTAAGCTGTAGTTGTCACGAAGTATTTACCTTAAGAATTGTCCTCACTAGTAGAATTTATGTATTAACAGTGCAATTTTTGCCCTGATTTAAATTTAGAAATACTTTATGTACTTCGAAAGCACAAAAACGCATAGATCATCAATATTTTACTGAGACAGGGTGTGAAACACTCATGTACCAACTTGACCAGTAAAGAGAATTCACGGCTGTTATCAAGGCAGTCTGTATTTTACAGCAACAAATGTTCTAAGAAGAATGAAATTTTGAGGCAGAATAATCTCATCTCAAATGATCTTTTTGTCAAAAACATCTTTTCAATGATGCTTTCAAGATATTAATTTTCAATCAATATCTTATATTGAATGTATCGTTGTAATCAATTTATTTTTTGTTTTTCATTCATTTTTGATTTTGCCAAGTCGTGATTACACACTGTCTGGCAAATATTTCTGTCCACGATTGAAAAACAAAATAATGCTGCGCCATTGCTACACCTGATTCAATTTTGACTAAAACAGGAACATTTTAGGATGCATCATGCCAATTGACTGAAGCAACACAAGGATGTCTAAATGAATGAGAAGTTAGCATTTTTCATTCTTAACGATTCATATTAGCTAATGAGCTATTGTCAAGATAACTGTTCGTGTAACTTGTCAATTGATGATTTTTTGAAAAGGAAAATAAGCCATATCCTATCTCTTTTTGAAGTAAATTTGGAGAGCATTATATTGTTGTATTTCTCGTGCATTAACTTTTTTTTTATTATGCCTATTCAATGTACGTTACCTTTGCAGTCTGCTGTCGATTTACTTCCTGGTTGTAAAGTTGTCTCTCCTTGTCTGCATTTTGCACAGTTAGAATTTTCAGCTGTATCATTTGTACTATAGGTTCCAACAGGGCATGTTGTGCATTTTCCAGTCCCATTGCGAAATTGTCCCTCTTTACATTTGACTACAAAGAATAAAAGAAGCCGACTTAAATTTGATAAATATTCTTCAATGAAGTGGAAATCTTATTTTTAGTCAATGAACAAAACAATGTGTTCAAAGTTCATATTTACCTAGAAAAGAAAGATATGAATAAATAAATAAAAATTTAACAGCTCTCTCCTCGTAGCATAGCAAACAAGAGTTGAACGATCCTATTCTATGAAATTAAGTCTAAAAATGTATTATGTTCCATTTTTCATAGGGAAATGAAGTTGGTATAAAAAGAATGAGAAACGCCGCCGCTAGGATAAGGCTGTCCGTCAAATATCACAGTGTACCACCTGTACTAACTTCTCTGAAATACCTAGATATGCCGTCATAATCGCATATGACAACAAGTCACTGCCAACTTGAGTTGACATGACTGGAAAGTGTCTTAAATTTTACATTCTTTTTATATGACACGTACAAAACTTTCACGCTGGTGCGTAATTCGGGTGCCTTAATTGTTGTTTTAAGATTCCGTGTGCTGTTTTGATGGACAATATTTGCAATAAAATATCCTTAATTATCCCTTTCTTTTGTTTAATATTCTGCATATTCAAATAAAAGCAAGAAGAAGAATATGACACGCTCCAGTTAAACGGCCCTAGATAAGGGATAGAATTTATGAATCGTATGTACATGTATATTAAACTGGCACAAGTGATTAATAAGGATAAATTAAAGATATTCTGTGTCAAGATATAAGACAAGCATTCCTCTAACTGAATCTCGTTGGCGTATGGTATGTAATATAATGTAATATAGCCTATTTTGTAAGATTTGCGATGAAGAGTGGATAATATCCTCTAATGTGTGGGTAAGCTGTAGTTGTCACGAAGTATTTACCTTAAGAATTGTCCTCACTAGTAGAATTTATGTATTAACAGTGCAATTTTTGCCCTGATTTAAATTTAGAAATACTTTATGTACTTCGAAAGCACAAAAACGCATAGATCATCAATATTTTACTGAGACAGGGTGTGAAACACTCATGTACCAACTTGACCAGTAAAGAGAATTCACGGCTGTTATCAAGGCAGTCTGTATTTTACAGCAACAAATGTTCTAAGAAGAATGAAATTTTGAGGCAGAATAATCTCATCTCAAATGATCTTTTTGTCAAAAACATCTTTTCAATGATGCTTTCAAGATATTAATTTTCAATCAATATCTTATATTGAATGTATCGTTGTAATCAATTTATTTTTTGTTTTTCATTCATTTTTGATTTTGCCAAGTCGTGATTACACACTGTCTGGCAAATATTTCTGTCCACGATTGAAAAACAAAATAATGCTGCGCCATTGCTACACCTGATTCAATTTTGATTAAAACAGGAACATTTTAGGATGCATCATGCCAATTGACTGAAGCAACACAAGGATGTCTAAATGAATGAGAAGTTAGCATTTTTCATTCTTAACGATTCATATTAGCTAATGAGCTATTGTCAAGATAACTGTTCGTGTAACTTGTCAATTGATGATTTTTTGAAAAGGAAAATAAGCCATATCCTATCTCTTTTTGAAGTAAATTTGGAGAGCATTATATTGTTGTATTTCTCGTGCATTAACTTTTTTTTATTATGCCTATTCAATGTACGTTACCTTTGCAGTCTGCTGTCGATTTACTTCCTGGTTGTAAAGTTGTCTCTCCTTGTCTGCATTTTGCACAGTTAGAATTTTCAGCTGTATCATTTGTACTATAGGTTCCAACAGGGCATGTTGCGCATTTTCCAGTCCCATTGCGAAATTGTCCCTCTTTACATTTGACTACAAAGAATAAAAGAAGCCGACTTAAATTTGATAAATATTCTTCAATGAAGTGGAAATCTTATTTTTAGTCAATGAACAAAACAATGTGTTCAAAGTTCATATTTACCTAGAAAAGAAAAATATGAATAAATAAATAAAAATTTAACAGCTCTCTCCTCGTAGCATAGCAAACAAGAGTTGAACGATCCTATTCTATGAAATTAAGTCTAAAAATGTATTATGTTCCATTTTTCATAGGGAAATGAAGTTGGTATAAAAAGAATGAGAAACGCCGCCGCTAGGATAAGGCTGTCCGTCAAATATCACAGTGTACCACCTGTACTAACTTCTCTGAAATACCTAGATATGCCGTCATAATCGCATATGACAACAAGTCACTGCCAACTTGAGTTGACATGACTGGAAAGTGTCTTAAATTTTACATTCTTTTTATATGACACGTACAAAACTTTTACGCTGGTGCTTAATTCGGGTGCCTTAATTGTTGTTTTAAGATTCCGTGTGCTGTTTTGATGGACAATATTTGCAATAAAATATCCTTAATTATTCCTTTCTTTTGTTTAATATTCTGCATATTCAAACAAAAGCAAGAAGAAGAATATGACACGCTCCAGTTTAACGGCCCTAGCTAGATAAGGGATAGATTTTTTGAATCGTATGTACATGTATATTAAACTGGCACAAGTGATTAATAAGGATAAATTAAAGATATTCTGTGTCAAGATATAAGACAAGCATTCCTCTAACTGAATCTCGTTGGCGTATGGTATGTAATATAGCCTATTTTGTAAGATTTGCGATGAAGAGTGGATAATATCCTCTAATGTGTGGGTAAGCTGTAGTTGTCACGAAGTATTTACCTTAAGAATTGTCCTCACTAGTAGAATTTATGTGTTAACAGTGCAATTTTTGCCCTGATTTAAATTTAGAAATACTTTATGTACTTCGAAAGCACAAAAACGCATAGATCATCAATATTTTACTGAGACAGGGTGTGAAACACTCATGTACCAACTTGACCAGTAAAGAGAATTCACGGCTGTTATCAAGGCAGTCTGTATTTTACAGCAACAAATGTTCTAAGAAGAATGAAATTTTGAGGCAGAATAATCTCATCTCAAATGATCTTTTTGTCAAAAACATCTTTTCAATGATGCTTTCAAGATATTAATTTTCAATCAATATCTTATATTGAATGTATCGTTGTAATCAATTTATTTTTTGTTTTTCATTCATTTTTGATTTTGCCAAGTCGTGATTACACACTGTCTGGCAAATATTTCTGTCCACGATTGAAAAACAAAATAATGCTGCGCCATTGCTACACCTGATTCAATTTTGACTAAAACAGGAACATTTTAGGATGCATCATGCCAATTGACTGAAGCAACACAAGGATGTCTAAATGAATGAGAAGTTAGCATTTTTCATTCTTAACGATTCATATTAGCTAATGAGCTATTGTCAAGATAACTGTTCGTGTAACTTGTCAATTGATGATTTTTTGAAAAGGAAAATAAGCCATATCCTATCTCTTTTTGAAGTAAATTTGGAGAGCATTATATTGTTGTATTTCTCGTGCATTAACTTTTTTTTATTATGCCTATTCAATGTACGTTACCTTTGCAGTCTGCTGTCGATTTACTTCCTGGTTGTAAAGTTGTCTCTCCTTGTCTGCATTTTGCACAGTTAGAATTTTCAGCCGTATCATTTGTACTATAGGTTCCAACAGGGCATGTTGCGCATTTTCCAGTCCCATTGCGAAATTGTCCCTCTTTACATTTGACTACAAAGAATAAAAGAAGCCGACTTAAATTTGATAAATATTCTTCAATGAAGTGAAAATCTTATTTTTAGTCAATGAACAAAACAATGTGTTCAAAGTTCATATTTACCTAGAAAAGAAAAATATGAATAAATAAATAAAAATTTAACAGCTCTCTCCTCGTAGCATAGCAAACAAGAGTTGAACGATCCTATTCTATGAAATTAAGTCTAAAAATGTATTATGTTCCATTTTTCATAGGGAAATGAAGTTGGTATAAAAAGAATGAGAAACGCCGCCGCTAGGATAAGGCTGTCCGTCAAATATCACAGTGTACCACCTGTACTAACTTCTCTGAAATACCTAGATATGCCGTCATAATCGCATATGACAACAAGTCACTGCCAACTTGAGTTGACATGACTGGAAAGTGTCTTAAATTTTACATTCTTTTTATATGACACGTACAAAACTTTCACGCTGGTGCTTAATTCGGGTGCCTTAATTGTTGTTTTAAGATTCCGTGTGCTGTTTTGATGGACAATATTTGCAATAAAATATCCTTAATTATTCCTTTCTTTTGTTTAATATTCTGCATATTCAAACAAAAGCAAGAAGAAGAATATGACACGCTCCAGTTAAACGGCCCTAGCTAGATAAGGGATAGAATTTATGAATCGTATGTACATGTATATTAAACTGGCACAAGTGATTAATAAGGATAAATTAAAGATATTCTGTGTCAAGATATAAGACAAGCATTCCTCTAACTGAATCTCGTTGGCGTATGGTATGTAATATAGCCTATTTTGTAAGATTTGCGATGAAGAGTGGATAATATCCTCTAATGTGTGGGTAAGCTGTAGTTGTCACGAAGTATTTACCTTAAGAATTGTCCTCACTAGTAGAATTTATGTGTTAACAGTGCAATTTTTGCCCTGATTTAAATTTAGAAATACTTTATGTACTTCGAAAGCACAAAAACGCATAGATCATCAATATTTTACTGAGACAGGGTGTGAAACACTCATGTACCAACTTGACCAGTAAAGAGAATTCACGGCTGTTATCAAGGCAGTCTGTATTTTACAGCAACAAATGTTCTAAGAAGAATGAAATTTTGAGGCAGAATAATCTCATCTCAAATGATCTTTTTGTCAAAAACATCTTTTCAATGATGCTTTCAAGATATTAATTTTCAATCAATATCTTATATTGAATGTATCGTTGTAATCAATTTATTTTTTGTTTTTCATTCATTTTTGATTTTGCCAAGTCGTGATTACACACTGTCTGGCAAATATTTCTGTCCACGATTGAAAAACAAAATAATGCTGCGCCATTGCTACACCTGATTCAATTTTGACTAAAACAGGAACATTTTAGGATGCATCATGCCAATTGACTGAAGCAACACAAGGATGTCTAAATGAATGAGAAGTTAGCATTTTTCATTCTTAACGATTCATATTAGCTAATGAGCTATTGTCAAGATAACTGTTCGTGTAACTTGTCAATTGATGATTTTTTGAAAAGGAAAATAAGCCATATCCTATCTCTTTTTGAAGTAAATTTGGAGAGCATTATATTGTTGTATTTCTCGTGCATTAACTTTTTTTTATTATGCCTATTCAATGTACGTTACCTTTGCAGTCTGCTGTCGATTTACTTCCTGGTTGTAAAGTTGTCTCTCCTTGTCTGCATTTTGCACAGTTAGAATTTTCAGCCGTATCATTTGTACTATAGGTTCCAACAGGGCATGTTGCGCATTTTCCAGTCCCATTGCGAAATTGTCCCTCTTTACATCTGACTACAAAGAATAAAAGAAGCCGACTTAAATTTGATAAATATTCTTCAATGAAGTGAAAATCTTATTTTTAGTCAATGAACAAAACAATGTGTTCAAAGTTCATATTTACCTAGAAAAGAAAAATATGAATAAATAAATAAAAATTTAACAGCTCTCTCCTCGTAGCATAGCAAACAAGAGTTGAACGATCCTATTCTATGAAATTAAGTCTAAAAATGTATTATGTTCCATTTTTCATAGGGAAATGAAGTTGGTATAAAAAGAATGAGAAACGCCGCCGCTAGGATAAGGCTGTCCGTCAAATATCACAGTGTACCACCTGTACTAACTTCTCTGAAATACCTAGATATGCCGTCATAATCGCATATGACAACAAGTCACTGCCAACTTGAGTTGACATGACTGGAAAGTGTCTTAAATTTTACATTCTTTTTATATGACACGTACAAAACTTTCACGCTGGTGCTTAATTCGGGTGCCTTAATTGTTGTTTTAAGATTCCGTGTGCTGTTTTGATGGACAATATTTGCAATAAAATATCCTTAATTATTCCTTTCTTTTGTTTAATATTCTGCATATTCAAACAAAAGCAAGAAGAAGAATATGACACGCTCCAGTTAAACGGCCCTAGATAAGGGATAGAATTTATGAATCGTATGTACATGTATATTAAACTGGCACAAGTGATTAATAAGGATAAATTAAAGATATTCTGTGTCAAGATATAAGACAAGCATTCCTCTAACTGAATCTCGTTGGCGTATGGTATGTAATATAGCCTATTTTGTAAGATTTGCGATGAAGAGTGGATAATATCCTCTAATGTGTGGGTAAGCTGTAGTTTTCACGAAGTATTTACCTTAAGAATTGTCCTCACTAGTAGAATTTATGTGTTAACAGTGCAATTTTTGCCCTGATTTAAATTTAGAAATACTTTATGTACTTCGAAAGCACAAAAACGCATAGATCATCAATATTTTACTGAGACAGGGTGTGAAACACTCATGTACCAACTTGACCAGTAAAGAGAATTCACGGCTGTTATCAAGGCAGTCTGTATTTTACAGCAACAAATGTTCTAAGAAGAATGAAATTTTGAGGCAGAATAATCTCATCTCAAACGATCTTTTTGTCAAAAACATCTTTTCAATGATGCTTTCAAGACATTAATTTTCAATCAATATCTTATATTGAATGTATCGTTGTAATCAATTTATTTTTTGTTTTTCATTCATTTGTTTTGATTTTGCCAAGTAGTGATTACACACTGTCAAGCAAATATTTCTGTCCACGATTGAAAAACAAACTAATGCTGCGCCATTGCTACACCTGATTTAGTGTTGACTAAAACAGGGTGAGTATAGTCGATACGGAGCAGTTACAATATTCGTATAAACATTGGCGATTTCAACCCCTGTCACATTTCCAAGATGTCCAACGGCCGACGTTTTTGAAGCAAAAATGGATTCTTCGGGCAACAGTCGGCAGCTGTTTTTCCCGATTTTTGACCTTTTTTTGTAGGCCGACCAATATTAAAGGTATATTTTAAATTTTGTGTCCGTCCCGCCAAGTTATAATTTTTTTTTCTGCGTCGATGGACGATTTCTTTAATTGAAGCAGACCGTCAATCAACCTTCGATCATCGTCCGACGATCGGCGGACAGTTTATAAATCGTCTGTTGGCCAATCGAAAATTAGGGTTTTCCAAAATGTAGGCCGATGTTAAAATCAAACTGCAGCTCAGCGCTCGATGATAGGTCGATGATTGGCCGATGTATAAATATTTAACCTTTAAAGTTATCGGTGAGCCTATATATCCGTCGAAATATGGCATAAATATTGCCGACTCGGCGTTAAGCACTAATCATTTAATCAATCGGTGTTCTTAGGAATTAATTTATTTTCTCTAGATTTTGCTTTCAATTTGTTTTTGTATTTTTCCAGACCAAAAATTTGCTACAAAGTGCTGTAGCTTTCTTTCAGAATGTGATACAAGTTGTGAAGTCCATTCCTTCATACATGTACCTGTATAATAATTCTATAAAAAATCTTGAAGTGCACATTTGAATTTATAATTACATATAAAGAAATTGTGTACGTTTTGCTGATTTGAATAGTGATCATATTGTTTTCAATATGGCATTTTTTATTCATTGTATTAAAAAAGGAAAAAAGCAAAACTTAAAAATATCATCAATTCGGAATAATTTCCTCCTCATTTAGTTCTTTCTCTTATTGTGTCCCGGAACAGAATGCACTCTTTTATTAACAAAATGGCGGAAAGTTGATGGTTAGCTTTACAGCTTCAAAATCTGAAGCGAAACTTCATTATTACAATGGTATAGAATTTATCAAGAAATTTTGAAATACATGTATGTTCCATTATCTGACAGATTTCGTCCTCATCTTGCGTGAAGATATGGAACTTGTACTTTCAGATAATTAGATGGTTCCTTCTGAAGTTGAAAATCACATTCAAGACAAAATATAGAAAAATTGAAAGACACTCCCAGTGGAGAAAATGCAGTTGTCTTTGGCCTGTGGAAATATGGAACTTTATTATTGACATAATACGATGAGAATATGATCATATTATTTATATTTCATGTAAAAAGATTGATAATTTAAATTGCAAGTATTGAGATTTTCTGAAAAGTATCTCAAATATAATGAATATTAATTAGCAACGGACACGTCATCATTAATTCATAAATAAAGTGTACAGCATTTCTCCATATGATGTACTTTGACTGAAATTAAATCACAGTTACTATCTACACTGGTGATGAGAAAATTAATGGAGCTATACTAGAAAGAAAGATTTTTAGCAAACAGTGACTTGGATTCACACTATCTTTCTTATAAAAAAGGAGAGAAAAAAAACTGTCCTAGATTTTCGAGTTTTTGCCAATAACTTTTTTTTGATCTTATTATGAAAAGGTTTAGGGGAAATCTACCGAATCCAAATAGTAAATGCTAAGTTACACCAACATTTTATGTAAATTCTCATTCTCCAAACAAGGTCTTTAATAAACAGTATGCAAGATGCACATGTATACGCTGAATTAAAAACTAAAAAAAGTAAATCTGAAATATCTTTGTAAGTGTATGGTTCAAGCGCAGGTCGTTTTTATTGTTGACAAATATAGAACTTTGTGATGGTATATAATAAATTCGACCGTTATGCATAAATTATCCCACGTTCCTAACTGTCGTTAATTCCCAACAAACTAGAAATCTAAATGTGGGTCGACGGTTCTCATACTTGCTCTCTATATCGAGGCAATTCGCAATAATTATCCTACGTTTCCAATTATCGTTAATGTCCCTGGCATATCCAACAAACTAGAGAGTTATTCCTTTTATTACATTTTAAACAGTGAAAAACTTTAATTAATTTATTGAATAAAAGTGATATTCTGTCACAGTGTGAAGAAAAATCATTAGAATCACTGTGAGTATTTTCACGAATGTCTGCACTATTCTTTTTTGTTCTTTAAATAATAAATGTCAGAAATACAATCATATTGTTTGTGTTACCCCTGCAGAAAAGATGTAATTTCCTTACCTGACTCATATTTAAAGGATTTATCATTTAAGTTCCTGTAATCATTTTCTTTATGTAATTTAAAATTGCATTGTTGGCAAATGACAAAAAAAGCCATCAATTAAATCGTTTCTCCTATTCTTGAACTAAAGCCAAAATTATTATATAAAATGCTTTTTCCTGTAAAAGCCTAAAAAAATTATCAGGCTTGGTAAATTGGGACCCTTTTTAAATAGTTTTTTAATACTTAATTTTAGCTCATTATTTCAAAATTCCTAACACTAATAAGAACTGTTCAATTAAAAATATAATCAAAGCTTCCAACTTTTATGATTTTTTCTTATTCCAGACACCTCATACATGTACCTGATAGAAATTGGAAGAATAACACAACTCATATTGGCGGAACTGTCATGGCTTTTTATTTCAAATTACATTAACAGTTAATATGCCACTCGCATCTTCATGCCCTATGAGCCGATTTTAGAACTTGTAAGCTTTTGGCAGCATAGCATTCACAAATAATAAACAAACCATATTAGAGCTGGGGGACCTGGAGACAACAGTATCCCTCAGGAATAGTTACTTGTTCAAATTGCGCCAACACTAAACCGTCAGAATTATCACATTCACACAGCAAAGTTCATACATGTAGTATTATTCATCAGTGTATAAGCCATGACGATTTCTGAAATGAAGAAAACACACAGCAAAACAAAAATCAAGAACAATTTATTTAATGAATTTAAATACTCAAACCAACCATTATATTTAAGGGAGGGACAGAACAATGCGGGAAATTGAAAATGGCAAGCGCATGCTCATTAATGCTCATGTATTAATAATAATAGAATGTCACGATAGGACCACATAATTCTTGAAATAGTTTGTACTCAGTAGCAATTCTTGAATATTAAAATAGAAAATGATAAACGTCATTCTCAATATTAACTTATTTATTTTCAAAAATATTCATTTCTAAATTTTTTTTCCTTTTCCAAAGTCGATGAAATGCATGATTATTTGTAATCGAAAATAAATATTTAGCCTTATTTCGTCTTGAAAATAACCACTCCTAAATATTTTTAACTATTTTGCGTGAAGAATCGTGTGTTTGCATTAGCAATCGTGAAAGATCGTCAACTTCCCTTACTTACGCAGCAATATACCCTTATCACTTGCATACGGGGTTTATATCTCTCAGTTGATTCGATACGCCAGAGCATGCTCTACGTATGAACAATTTCTAAAACGAGGTAAGTTATTGACAAACAAGTTGATGAAACAAGATTATCAGCAGTCTCGTTTAAAGTCATCATTTCGTAAGTTCTATAGTCGATACAATGCCCCCTTGTCAGCAAATACAATCTATCATTAAGTGAAATGCTGACTGACTGAATTTTTTCATACTAATTGTAAGGCCATTATTTACACACTGAATTGTGACTGATTTTTCTGTTATTTCCCGATCATGACAAGGAGCACACGGCAGGTGTGAACGGTCGGCAGGGGATGCTAACTCCTCCATGGCACCTGATCCCACCTCTGTTGTCTTAGAGGTCCGTGTTTGCTCTGCTCTTATTTTGTAATGTTTTATGGACTTTTGAGCTCGAATACTGTTCGTTATCTCCACATACATGTATTAATATTTCATCGTGTAACGTGTAGAATTGTGTGCGTGAAGGATGGTTCTTGTCACAGGTTTAATCGTGCGGAATCGTTCGTGTAACGTAAGCGTTCGTGTATGATATCAACAATGACGTTGCAGCTACTGAAACATGCGTACCTGGCTGATACGCAACATTTTGTGTTGCTGTAGTCGTAGAGGTGTCTTAAAGCTGAGGCTGCACATCTGGAATACTTTGAGATGCGGTAAACCTAGAAGTCTGTTGTAGCTGAGGATGGGAACCTGTGATGTTCAGTGACAGTGTGGTAGTCAAAGAAATGACCTCCGATGAGTCTTATAGGCCACTTTTAGGAGCAGGAATCGCTTGGCTACCACTTGCAGCAGTCCGTATTTGTGTATTGTTGGTAGCATCTGGCGCGCCGAAGGGCCTACTGCACGTGCAGGCGGTCTGGCATAAGGTTATTTTGTTTTTGATCGCCTTGTAGATCCAACTCTTAACAATCCTGTGCTCATTTTCTTGCAAATAAATAATAAAACCGACAAAGGTTTGCTTACTCCTAATTATTAATATTTTAACGTGCGTTCTATTTAATCGAGTATTGAAAATAAAATTCCCATGTTTTACATTACAGATTTCTGACAAAATAGGCAACAGATTTTAGACAAATTCAATAAATATGAATTGATATGTTCGCCTTTTGCGATTTTTATACCTAAATGTCTTCGATTGATACAATACTTAGCCGATTACCCTTGATTTTTTCTTAGCACGAATGATTTCGTCTGCTCAGAATAATGCGGGAAGTTGAAAAGGCCAAGCACATGCTCATTAATGCTCATGTATCAACAATAATAGAATCGTCATGATAGGACCAATAGCTTGTGCTCAGTAGTAATCTTGAATATCAAAATAGAAAGTGAAAAAAGTCATTCTCAATAACTGTTTATCTTTAAGGGATAAATCTAATTTCTTCTATTTAAATGCATGTGAACCTTATTTCTTTGGATAAACGATACATGTGTGTGTTTTGAAAGTAGGCTTTATATGTATGTTACGAATTTGACATTCTCCACTATTGTTATGCATAAGTAAACAAGATGTTTCTTGTTATATGAGTCATTAAAATGATGATTCGATGGATGATTGAATGAATGAGATGTATTGATATTTATTCTTGCTTACCTGTTATTATTTATTAGAGTTATTTGAAATTAATGATGTGCTAGGTGCAAATTGTTCACCAGGTACCGAATTTCCTCCACGTTTTGAGGAATACGGAACGTAAATAAACCATTCACTGGTCTACAAATGCTTTTATATAGTACTAAATATTCTTACCTTTGATAATTGGGGTAATTAATAAATCCATTCACTGATAATTAGAGTAAAAACCTTACAATTACACTCTGCTTTTCCATACTAAGCGGCAAAAGATGTAAAGTACATTCGGAACACCTCGGATGCGTATAATAGTTAAATGTATCCGAAGCTTTCCGGCTATTTAAAGTTATGGCGCCAAATCTCATGCAATATACGTCATAATGGGTGTAAAGGCTTTATATACGAGCTCCCCGGGCTCTGACAGTCAGACGTCTGCTGTCTCACTCACTGTGCGGTCGCCAAATCTGTCAGATAACGATGACCTTACAAGAACAAGGCTCAGAGGAGTTTAGATGGGTAATTATCCCTCAATTTGTATTGACTTGTTAGCAACACTTGATGGCTTTATTAGTTTAATGAGTTTTATTCAGACACAAGTAGTGATCTGAACGTGATATTTATAACTCCTGACATTATTATTAACAACAAACTAACAAATGCATGGTGCATTGTATTGAGTTTTGTTGAGATGTAAGCATAACTTTTTGTCCCTATACAATTAGTTGTTTGCTATAACCTGACATTTTATATTTATACTCACTAAGTGAAGAAATCACTAGTTGGAACTTTATTCAAGACCTAAAGGCATTAGGTCTATTTACATTCATTAAAGGGTTTGTTTAAGGGTGGTTTATAAATTAACATTTGTTGGAAAGGGTGGTTGGTTTGCTTTTATTTCAGGTGAGGACCGCAGAGCCAAAGAAGAATATTTTTGTATGTTTATTGAATAAAATCTAATAAAATATTAAAAACAAATTATATCCTGTTGTCTTTCGTTCAACATTCAGATTAAGGAGCCCCACAATGTTACGCCGCTAAACATAAAGCTGTAAGTCGTAACATGTATTACAAGAAAAGATACGTTTTTCACTTTTCTACGCCATTTTTCTCAGTAGCTTGTTCATGTACTTATATTATATAAAGCGTTAAAGTTGAATCTAAAACTGTAGAAGAATCTAAGAGTAGCGCATTTTCACCTTTTTATCTCCAGTGGCTTGATGACCAAATCACTTAGGAGTTATAAATATTGTACTACGGATGCTCATTAATTGACATAAGTTTTCTCTATATCTGTTAGCAACTTCATTATTATACCTGTTGTAGTATGTTATTACATTTTATTTCCATTTTCATCAAGGATAAAAGAAGCAAATTTGCACATTTTTCTAAACTGTCAGCACATTTTTTTGAAAAAAATCTTTTCAATTCTTATGTACGAAAGACTGCGTATGGAAAAACCCACTGAAATGTATTGATTAGTGCACATATTTTTAACAACTGTAGTAAAATGTTAAAACTTGAATGCATAACTTTTACTTCATATATTTGAATAATACCATATTTATAAACTGAAATTTTCTCATAAGAAAGTTAGTTACTATATACAAATTCGGGTTCGTTGCCATTATGCTCTTAGTGGCGAATATCCATATAATTTTTCGGGTAAATTTATAAACAACTTACTAAGAGTTTTCAAGATATAAATTTATTTATAACTCGTATAGTCTTATCACTTGCTTTACGAATATTTCCAAGCCCATTCACATCAGAGTGTTTTTTTTAATGTTCATGTACATGTAGTGAGTGATAATCGCTTAAATAATAAATAAATAAAAAGATAAGATTAAAAGCATACAAGTAAATAATAAAGAGGAAAAGAAAACAAATAAATCAAAGATCCTGAATAAGTTGAATTTATTCAGAGAAATTATCAATCCTGTGTGTGTGTGTATATATATATATATATATATATATATATATATATATATATATATATATATATATATATATATATATATATATATATATATATATATATATTCAAATTTTTAAAAAAAAATCAAATCTCGGTTAATATATACCTTTTCGTATCCAAAATAACTTATTTAAAGTTGATTCGTAATCAGCAACAATTTAATTGGAGATATACGTACATGTATGTACATATATACGTATGTCCTTAGACAGATGAATGTAGGAAAATTAAAATTAAATAAGTAAAACGATCGTATTTGGACTGAATAAATCATGTAGTACTGCTAAATCGATCAGATGAGATTTACGAACAAAAGAAGGATGCTGTTTTGACTTTTTATTGGTTAGGGAGTTTAAGGAAAAACAAGAAAACCATGGGCCACATCGCTCATCTGAGCACATTGGCTAGGAAAAAGCACAAATCAATTCAGTATTGAAAAGTTTACGGGGGTTTGTGCTTGAATTTTGAACTACCTGAGATTGCTTCTATATCAATATAATGAATGGTTTTCTTGTTCTTAAGGAAGCAGAAAAATTTTAAAGATTTTTCCCGGGGGGGGGGGGGGGGCATGATTTCAACAAATCTGAATCTACACAATGTGAGGATGCTTCCATTTCAAAATGACTAATCATGGCTTTACTATTCTTCAAAAGAAGATTTTAAAGAATTATTCCTATATATTCTTATGTAAAACTTTTATCCCCAAGTGTGGCCCCACCCTACTCCCTGGAGTCATGATTTAAACAAACTAGAATTTACACTACCTGAAAATGCTTTCATATCTACATGAATTGTATACATTTATGACTAAACATGGCTTTGTTGTTTTTGAAAAGAAGATTTATAAAGATTTTTCTTTTATATTCCTGTGTAAAACTTTTATCCCCGAGAGTGGTTCCACCCTACCCCACGGGTGTCATGATGTGAACAAATTTGAATGTACACTATCTGAGAATGCTTTCATATCAATATGATTAAACAGGGCTTTGTTGTTCTTGAGAAGAAGATTTTTCAAGATTTTTTCCTATATATTCCTATATAAAATTTTGATCCCCCATTGTGACCCCACCCTAACCCCGGGGGTCCTGATCTGAACAAACTTGAATCTACAATATGTAAAGAAGGTTTCCTATAAGTTCCAACTATTTTTCTCCCGGTGGTTCTTGAGAAAAAGATTTTTAAAACATGCCTACAAATCTTCACTATTTCCTAATTATATCCCCTTGAATGAGGGTGTGGTCCTTCATTTGAACAAATTTGAATTCACTTTACGCAAGGATGCTTTGTGGCAAGTTTGGTTGAAATTGGCCCGGTGGTTCTGGAGAAGAAGCCGAAAATGTGAAAAGTTTACAGACGGACAGACAGACGGACTACAGACAAAATGTGAACAGAAAAGCTCACTTGAGCTCTCAGCTCAGGTGAGCTAAAATGAGGAAACTATCAGTTTTTTCCCTATTATTATTATTCTTCCAACCAATTTTGTGTACGAGATTTCTAAGAAACGGCTGAGTCGATTTTGACAAAATTTTCAGATCTGATAGATATTTATCTGATCTTGATAGGAAGTTTTGTTCGTTGATGACGTCACTTACGGTCGTGAGAAATGGACGATTTTGTGATTTTCAGTGGGTGGGCTTGTCCTGGAAACTTCTCCAAAATGACTTAAGATATTGAGTTAAGATTGGAAGAGAAGGTAGAGGAAGGATTGGAGAGGTGCCATTTGGCGTCTATGTCTTTCCAGCGCAAAAGGCGCCGAAGCTCGCCAAAGCTCAAAAAATAGGCTCAAAAATATCTCGCAAAATTTGACTAATTTTCTATCATATCTTCGTACCTGTAAACATTTTATAAAAGCATAAAGAAGAAAAGTTGTTCAGAATTACAAGATCTTTCATTTGATATTAAGAAAAAGGGCTACCCCTCAACTTAGGGGCTCAGAGGGGCCAAAAGATTTTCATCAATAACTCTTTAACGGTCAATATTTTGTTATGAACTACTGAAGCAGAAATGTTTATCTTCACAATATGCAATAATAAATTATAAAATACTGATCATATATTACGTAAGTAGGGACCATAAAGGGTCAGAATGCTAAAGAATTGACATTTCATATCTCCTAAAGGGGAAATATTTTTATAAGCAATATTGATCAAAAGATGTTCAGAATAATGTTCTAAACAATATACTTTTTTCCCCAATTTTTGCAAAACGGCCCTATTAAGAACTTGAAGTGCTGGCCCCTAAATATTTCTATTCTATATATATATCGAAAACGAAAAAAATATTCTGAATAGTTGTTGAACAAAAAATCTTCAAAATCACAGTCAAGCTCTTTCATACATGTATGATATCAAGAAAAAGGGGCTGACCCCTCCAATTAGGGGCGCAGAGTGGCCAAAAGACTTTCATCAATAACTCTTTAACGATCAATATTTTGTTATAAATTACTGAAGTAGCAATGTTCATCTTAACAATCTGCGTCAATATATTATAAAATTCTTATTATATATTACGTAATTAGGGGCCATAAAATATTTTGATAAGCATTTTGAACGAAAGATGCTTAGAATAATGTACTAAACAATATACAACTTTTCAGTTTTTGAAAAACGGACCCATTAAGGACTTTAAGGGTTGGCATCGAAATATTTCTATTCAACATACATGTATCTCGAAAAAGAAAATAAATTTCTGAATAGTTGTTGAACAAAAAATCTTCAAAATCACGAGCCTTTTCATTTGATATCAAGAAAATGGGGCTTACCCCTCTAATTAGGGGCTCAGAGGGTCAAAAGACTTTCATCTATCTCTTTAACGAGCAATATTTTGTTATAAATTACTGAAGCAGAAATGTTAATCTTATCAATTTGCAACAATATATTATAAAATTCTTATTATATATTACGTAATGAGGGGTCATAAATGGGAAAATGCTATATCTTTGCCGCTTTATCTCTCCAAAAGGGGAAATATTTTGGTAGGCAATATTGAACAAAGATATTGTTAAAGATATTGTTATATAAATCAACAGAAGGAAATTTAACGAAGGTAATCTTGATATCATTGTCTTTTTACGAATATCTCAGTCAAAATCACATCACAACTTAACGAAAAATCGAATTGAAGACCTACTCGTTGCTCGCAACCAGATGTCATCTAGTTATAGTTCGATTAGAAAATCCGTAAATATTTGGAAAAGCAATTTACAAAGGAAATCAGTATTTTCACTGAGTGCCTTGCATGCCTATATGTAAGGTAACGAGTTTTCTGGTGTAATTAACTGCAAGAGGTTTATTGAAATATGTTAACTTGAATATATAAACTCCAATGTTACGGCTCTTTACTACATAACAATTCCATTACATGCTCAAAATGACACAAATACACAAAATATACAAATACGTACAATACGAAAATCGATACTAAGTGTTTTGCTTAGAAATACCTATCTATATGAATGCGTAAAACTTGAGAAAAGCAAGATATCAATAAGCAATAAAATGAAGTTGTAGCAAATACGTAATACGAACAATTCAAAGGAACGGAAAAGGTTGTTTAATTTTTTTTTACAATGGCTTTTACTACGTATGAAAAAGTTACATATTTTGTGCTTTTTAAATAGGTAACCTCTATATAAAGAAAAGTTGCCTCTTTGAAACAGAACTACTTAATATGAACATATAAAAAAACCGGGAATTTTTTTAAAAACGGTCATTGCCAATGCATATTTTGAAGGAAAAAACTTTTTAAAAAGTCAACAGTAAAATTATTATTTATAACGTGTAATTATATTGTGTCGCTCGTCGGATTGGTCTACTTTTTAGCTTTTATTAACGGCATCATCCCCATCCACAGCAAATTACTAAATTATCATTAATTATTTATAATTTCAAGATGGAGTCCATTCGGAACCAGAATTGAAGGTTCTTGTTGACTTCATAACAAGTCGGTCAGGGTACGAACTGACTTGAAACTAATTTCTGAAATCATGCAGCGCCACCCAGCGACTGTTATCGGGCGTCCGTTTGTTAAGTTTTTATGTCTGTTTGTCTCGCGTTTATTTATGTTGATTTCAAATATGTATGTTTGGTGAAAATGGTGTTTTTATGTACGTCTTTTCTGCCAAGATTACCGTTCGTTTTGCATTTATATATGTTTGTTACGTACGTTGACGTTGGTTTTGCTTTATTGTGTGTGTGTATGTATATATATATATATATATATATATATATATATATATATATATATATATATATATATATATATATATATATATATATATATATATATATATATATATAATTAAAATAAAATCCAAGATAAACAAACAAGTTCACATTTAATTATTACACTAAGCGCTTAGTGTAATAATTAAATGTGAACTTGTTTGTTTATCTTGGATTTTATTTTAATTAATTTTATAACCTACCTATACCGTGGACTTTAACTACAATTTCACTATATATATATATATACATATATATATATATATATATATATATATATATATATATATATATATATATATATATATATATATATATATATATATATATATATATATATATATATATATATATATATATATATATATATAGGTCTGTTGATAATGCATTGAATGTCATTTGTTAAGTTTTTATGGTCATTAAAATTATAATAATTGATTGTTTTCCCATTATGGTTATTTCTACCCTTTCCGCTGCCCATACATGCTCGTAATATTAAAATGAAGCAGACGAATTTTATTTTAATAAACACAATGAATGTGAAGTAAATTTAGAATCGATCTATTACCAAATTACCAAAAATTAATACAAGTTCTAGCTCAATTTCTTCCAAAAAAAAAAAACCTTTTAAATTTTACAATTTTCCAACAAACGTAAATATAATATATTTTCGACAGTTACATTACGTTAGTGCGACGTCATTATTTTCGTATGCAAGAGAAAAAAAAAATGAATTAATCAATAACTCATTCAAAATAAACCGTGTAATCCGTAAATTCAATTTTTATTTTTTGATGATAATGTTCATGTAAAATATTTATAGTTTGCCCTCAATAAAATTAAGCAATGCGGCAAAATTAGAACACAACTACATGTATATAACTTTAATAAGCATCTATAATCGGATTTTATTGCATTTGCAAACTTATTTTAAATTATTGTTATCTACAACAAATTGTTATCTACAACAAATTGTGCCAGATTTTAAATCGTAAAAAAAAAACAATAAATTTTAAGTAGATACATGTATGAAGCTCAACTTATATGATTAATGTTAGAATTATGAACGTATACACTTATACTTAATAAATGGAAAAACTTTGTCTATCACTAAATTAACATGCAGACTTCAACTTACCCTTTGAAACTGTTTGACACTGTTTGATACTGATAACGCGCTAAGCTTTCTTCGTCTAATCTTATTGTGACGTCAACAAACCTGCGATCTACCTTAAGTTGTATGCACATAAATAAAAATTCTAACTGCATTTAATTATAAAATTTGACCAACATACTCTAAAGTACTATATCGTACTCGAGCGTACTCTGTTTAGTAGTACCCATATCAAAGTGATATTTTGTCACAGTGTGACAGAATATTAGATGTGCAGCAGAACTCTCGATTTTCCTTCCCTTCACGAAGAATATTGTAAAAAAATACTCCCTGACCTGTAATAAAAGAGAATGCAGACTATTCTGACAGAGACTAAACATCCCAAATATTATCAAAATATGTTGTTGAAATCCATGTGTACAATGTTTTCAATCTCACTAAGTTATGGCGTCTCAGCTGCTGATGTATGAAGTCACAGCCGGCACTGTGTTAAGAAAAGACAGGGCAAAAAGAATCAAAGTACAGTGAGAACTGATAGATTGTGGCATGAATCGAGGGGCATTTGGAAAGTTCTGAGAACTGTTTGATAAAATATTAACCGTTTCACGGAAGTTAATAAATTTGATACCATTGAAAAGAGCTGGAAGATTTGCTCTTATTTCGATGTCACTTTCTCATTTTAATGACGTAATAACTCCGAAAATGACGTCAGAATTTCGATTGTTTGGCATGAGAAGTCGCATTTTTTGTCCACATAAGAAGTTCGGGAAAGTGCTGTCAAAGGCTTCTTTGGAAAGATTTTTCAAAGAAAATTTGCATGGAGAAAGAGAGAGACTGAATGAATGATACTATATATCAGCTATTCCAAATTTCATTTTAAGGTTGGTTTATAAGCACGGTTTATATCCGGTTATGCTATCGTAGGCATTCATTTCAGATTTTCATATACATGATACAGCTGGACTTTCGGTCTACTGTATCATATAGCTCCCCACTGTATTAAACAAAACATGTTCTGTATAAAAACTGAAGTGCGTCAATGCAGTTTTCCATAAATGTATCATAAGAAACAGTACTCTTACTGTTTAGGAATAAAACGTAGAAAAGTCTTTCCCCGGACTTGTTTCTGTGCGTATTTTTTTTTTCATATCATTTCAACTTTAGTGCTCAAAAACTCACTATATTGCTTTTGACTTTCGGCTCCCAAAAAATGAATCTGAGTTACATTGCCATGTAGAATGTTATTTATTGTTCATGAGTTAAACTTTTGAATATATTGAGATGTGGGGTTACAACTATGCCCGTGCCATTTTGGTTTTTATGAGAAAATACGGGGTACCCTTAGCTGAACTTCTCTTGAGCTTCAATCATTCCCACAAAATTTGTTAAAACACCTGACGAATTAATGCCAGCAAATTTTGTAACAGCATTCACTATTCTCCTTTGTTTTTCTACTTTGTCATTATCTCACAGGTAGGTCCTCTTTACGCAATATTTTGAGCGAGTTTCGAGAAAACATGGTATGTTTGACACACGTTTAAACCCCTCAGAACTATAAGATCTCCGAAATAAAACACCATATGATAGACTGTAGTCTATGTAAATATTCTCCTAACTGGCACTTGTGTCCGTTAGAGTGCATCCGATTAATGACCAAAAGTTGACTTTAAAATTTTAATTCGCTGAAATTTTGTCTCTTGTTACGTCATTTTTATATAAAGTATGCAAAACACACGGGATTCTGACGTCATTTTAGGAGTTAATACGTCATAGAAATAAAAATAACAATATGACATCACAGTATGTGTATATTTTTCTTATCTTTCCAATGATATCAAACTCAATAATTTCCGCTAAACAATTAATATTTTATCGAATAGTTCTCAGATCTTTTCAGATGCCCCTCGAATGAATAAAATGTTATGAGAATTTGTAAAACGAATTTTTTTTTCGTTTTTTAATAATTTAATTAATAACAATAATTCGGGAATTATGAAAGTTTATTCCAAATTTTCATAATGCGTGTATTTAATAAGTAATTTTATTCTACATGCGTCCTTATCATGAGGACGTGTATTTTACTGGTTATTAAACAATCTATCATATAAAATTTTCTTCATCAAGTTTATTCTAAATAAGATTTGAAGAATATCAATGTGCTGAATTGTCAGAAACAAACGTTTGGTCGTTTCAAGGTTTTCTGGCTATGTGTACTAAGTTCACTTTATGCATAAAATGGCCCTGTCCTTACAGTATATCAACTAATAAACTATCACCCTCTATCCCATTTCATATGACAAAACAAGCTAATTCAGAGAATTTGTGTACCCCGCTTAAGGAAAAAAGAAGAGCATGCGCAGTTCGGGGGGGGGGGGGGGGGTCACACTGCCCCCAGTATTTGTAGAATTATTAAATGTATACATGTATATTGAAGCAAATTTTAAAAAAAATGCCAATATGGATATAAAGATTTCATTGCTTATTCTTGAATATGTGTATAAAAGATTATTTTTAATAAACAGAATATTTAATTTATCACACTGTAATAATGATTTTATGAGTTTGTACACGCCAGACATCATAACTTTTTCATTTCACATGTTGAATAGGATCATTTAGTAAATCAAAAAAAAAAAAAAAAAAAAAAAAGTATTAAAAAAAATAAACGATAATCGTTTTGCTTGCTAAGCGAGCAACATACCACTAAACCACGGAGGCACTTAATTACCCAGCAGATTAAATTCAAACATCAACTCACATATAATGTTTATATTCACGTTTGATATTGTCAAAATTTTAATCAATACATGGTGTCTAATTTAGCCTTTACTAAACAGTTCTAATAGATGTGCAATAAGAATATAATATCCGCCTACAACCTGTATTATACG
Source organism: Saccostrea echinata (assembly GCF_033153115.1). Classification (NCBI taxonomy): domain Eukaryota; kingdom Metazoa; phylum Mollusca; class Bivalvia; order Ostreida; family Ostreidae; genus Saccostrea; species Saccostrea echinata. The sequence continues at coordinate 2,168,956 of NW_026889774.1, read as the reverse complement.
TAATAACTCTCCACAAGCACCTGTGCTAAAAATAGTGCCATGCGACTTTTAATACATGTAAATAATAATTAAAAAAACGGGGCGGGACACTTTGAGAGGGGCGAGAGAGGCCCTAGGGAGTTCATACAATACATGTAAATAATAATAATAAAAAAACGGGGCGGGACACTTTGAGTGGGGCAAGAGAGACCCTAGGGAGTTATGCATTTCATTGCAATAGCTCAAAGACTTCTTGAGATATCGCCCGAAAACGAAAGTGTTACACACAGACGGAATGTATAAATTTACGACCTTGAACTCTGACCTTTTGACCTCAAATTCAATAGAGGTCTTCCTTAAGCCACAGGGAATTGTGTAAAATTTCATTGCAAAAGCTCAAAGGATTCCCGAGATATCGCGTGGAAACGAAAGTGTTAAAACAGACAGAACTTATAAATTTATGACCTTGACCTTTGGACCTCAAAATCAATAGAGTTCTTCTTAAGCCATAGGGAGTTGCTATGCAAAATTTCATCGCGAAAGCTCAAAAGGTTCTCGAGATATCGTGCGGAAACGAAAGCGTTACAGACAGACAGAAATACAGACGGACGGACGGAGACGTACGGACGGACAGACAGACAGACCCAAATTAATATCCCCCACTTTCAGTGAAAGCGGGGGAAAATAAAGTAGAGACTTAGTGCTTTCATTTCCTATAACAAAATTTCTTTTTGAGAATCCAGGTATTTGAAAACAGGCTTTGAGAAAATGCAATGTTAACGTTCTTGAATTTTGCAGAAAACATGCGCATTTGACTACCTTCAGCATACAATTAAAATATGAGCACAGCCCACGATCCAAAAATTAAAACATGTTATGTGATCGTCATAAACAGATCTTTCATTATGTAATTGCATATTTTGGATCAAAGGTTGTGCTCTACATGTATATGTATATTGAAAAAATACCTCCACTTTTGACCGTTATATATTTTTAAGGGAATTAACAGGATATGGGAAAAATGACGCATTTTGTGATGTCATAATGCATTGACTAGAGATAAAATTACGTCATATTCAATAGATACACGGTCGGGTCCAAATTATAAATACTGCATTTTCAACCAAAATTGAGCAGTTTCGATATTTCAGAAATTCTCAGGGTCAAAAAAGGCCCTAAGTGGCTCTTGCTCTTTAAAATAACACATTTAATGATTCCGTGGCCTAGGCAGATTTAAATTATATATTCAAATAATGGATTATAAGATCGTGTTTCAATTTTTTTTCATTAAATTTGATGTACAATAAATCCTTATAACGTGTCAAAACCAGTTTACCCTCAATTTTCAAATAAGGAAAGCAAAGGTCCTATATAATAATTATATTCATGTAGTGACCGAACATATCAATTTCAATATAGCTCTCTATACATGCATGTTTGGTTTCATTTAGACGCTCTTTTAGGTTAGATGATTATAACGTGCTTTTTAATGAAATAAAAACCAGTACAGATCATGATGTCTTCTTCATTTTGCCGATTCTTTACTTAAAATTAAACCTTACGGGAGTGAAGCCCATTCCTCTACGGGTACTGACCTACACTCTTGTCACTGTATTAAAAGGAAACCCTTGTTCATCACAAAGCATGAAATAATATGCTACTGGCTGACTTTCTAGGTTTTATTTTTTTTTTTAAAAACTAACCTTGTAACGCACATTATTAATAAATGTAATATTGAAAGAAAAGGTGGAAAACAGACTGAATCAAGAAGGGATGTACGTCCCATTTACTAGGTGGAGGGAGTTTGTTTATGATTAGACTAGTCCACTTATGCGATAAATAGTATTATTATACTTTCATATTAAATACTAAAATCTGATTGGTTTAGACGCATATATCCGTAATGTTACCCCCAGCTTTAGCAACACACTTGGCAACGGGTAACATTACGAAAATGTCACATGCGTTCAAATCATGCGCGTACGGTTCACCGTAGAATTCTCAGAACGTCAGTTGTGCGTTTGAAAGAAGTCGAGTAAACGACTTCAATAAAAGCTTGCGTCCGATATAGCTTACTTGAAAACAACAAACGACATACGAAACATCCTAGCGAGTGCAAACTTTAGATGATAAAGGACTTTTTGAGTAGCAAACAAACAATAAAGAGGTTGGTAAATCTTTTCCGAAGCTTTCTTATTGAGAAAAATAAAAGCGGGGAGTTTGAGAGCTTTCTAAGAGTGAACTTAACGACGATCTTCGATTTTTTTTTTTACTGACATCCGAAATCAATAAGACATTCAGTATAATAAAATAAATAGTGCACGTTTTTGAGGGTAACAGTTGAAATTGACACCCCTCGGAAAACCATTGTCAACCTCCGCTGACGCGTCGGTTGACAATGGTTTTCCTTGGGGTGTCAATTTCAACTGTTACCCTAAAAAACGTGCACTATTTATATAAGAATAATCAGCAAATCCATTGCTTTAGTGTTGCCTGCCCATATACAATGTGTTCTTTTTAAAAATGAGATAAAATTTACTGTTAATAAAAAAAATCTGAAACTTAAGAATCAGGTTAAAAGAATAAACTTTATTCATTTCCATAGAAGTTATCACACCCATTCAATAGAACAATCCAAGAAAAAGGCGCGAAGATAATTTACATGTGACATTTGGCGCGAAATGATTGTGTCACCCCTTTTGTAGAAGGCAAATGGACTGATCCAGTAGTTTAGAAACGCAGAAAAAATGTTACACGGACATGTCCGTACAATGAATCGCAAAGAATAAACATGTGCATGCAAAAAGGAATTAAACACATCACTATTTTGCATCAGTTATATGATTCTTTCTTCTGCAAACTGTATTTGTTTAAATGCAGGTAACAAATTTCGATGTAAATCAGCTTGCACAAAATCTAGTTCATTAAGAATGATCGCTTAGTTTCGGACCATAGAAAAATTAATCCTTATACTGTTGACGCACGTGGCGTCAGGCAACAAGCAATTTTTACAATTACTTTAAAGGAATATTCATAATTTTTCCGAAAAATAGGCAAGAAAAACTAAACTTCACTTTTTTTTCATTTTTTTTAATTTACATAATATCAAGCAATTTTGGATGCTAGGATGCAGTTCTTTTGCCATTTTCAACATTTTTTACACTTCCTGTAATTGTAATTTAAAAGACTGAACAAATAAATGAATAATTTCTGAAATTTATAACTATGTACCTAAATACCGGTATTTTAGTCTCCGTAGCACGATACGTATCACGCAATTAAAAATCACGATATACCGGTATACCGATAAAGTCGCACATCCCTAATGAACATAGATGTAACAAAATTAATTGACATATTGCATTTGCAATACTAAACTTGCTTTGATTTGTATCATTTATATTCTTGCTAATTTATTTAAGTAAGGCAAGTAAGCCAGTGAAGAGTTTTGTTATGTGCCTGATATTAAGTCAGGTTTCTTAGTAATGGATAAGCAAATTAGACCATGCAACCAGAAATACATGTATGTTTAAAAATATAGAGATATGTCCATACGACATGAATGTTCCACCCAGGGATCATTAGTGATGCAACATGAAAATCTGTATCAGTGTATGATGTTTGATGAAAATATATTGAATGATTTCTTTAAAATTTGGTTTTATACATAATAAATGTTAAAGTCAAAGGTCACTGGGGAGGTCAAGGTTAAAAAATTGGACAAATTTGATAAATTCTCACTAAATAATGTAACAGTGCAGAAGCTTACATAAAAATATTTAGAATAGTTTCTTTGAAACTGAGCTAAACTCAAATTTTAGAGAAGTGAGGTCAAGATTAAAAATGTTGATGAAGTTGAAAGGCTTGAAAGCTCTCCACAATATGTATCAGCAAATGAAGTTTGATAAAAATATCTTAATTTCTTTCTTTGAAATTTGGAAGAGAGGGCAATGTTTGCAGAGATGGTAAGGCTTGTCATCTTTGGCAACAGAGAAAGGATTTATAATTATTGTTTAGTAATTTGTTCTGATATAATAATTTTCTGAATGATCTTCTTAAACTGCATTTTATTATTGTAGGTCTTTGAGGAATATCTTGTGAAAATTGCATTGAAATTCTAACCTTAAAAGAAATCCGTGGTAAACCCAGACTCTTGCCAGTGAGGATACATTGTAAATCAGAGCTTAATAGTGCCGTCTTTGGACATCAATTTTGTTTGTTATACTGCGCTGTTCCCAGTAATGTTTCACATGGACTGATTATTTTTTTTTAATTTATCATGTAGTTCTTATCTCACTGTCATTACAAAAAAAGACGTCAGACTTTAAAAATACATGTATGTAAAACCAATGTCTAAAATCACAGCTTTCTGTGAGTAACACACTATTTTTTTTTTCAAATGAGTATCTGTCAATTTGCTGAATGTTTTTTTTTTTAATCTAAAAGGTCACAGGTGTATTTCAAAACAGTCAAAGATGTTTTTTTCTCAAATTTCTCTTGACCAATATATTGAGATTTTATTTGTAAGAACTATGTAAAAAAATTACCAGACCGGCATTGGAAAGATGTCCACATTTATATGCATTTAGTTTTATAGAGTGTATCCTCATGTGTATTGTACAATGTAGGTTCAATTGTTTGATTTTTTTGGGGGGGTGGGGGGGGGGTGTTCATGCTAGGAGCATAACAAGGGAACTACCTTGAAAAGGGAATACTAATCTGACAAATTTATGTTTAGTTATTGCAGTTGTCAATACATATATAATGTAACACTCTAAACCTAGGTTAGGGCCACAAAGAGGTTTTTTTTTAATATTTACTTGATGTGAGAGACAGGGGGCTGAGAGACTCAGAGAAAGCAATTTGACTAAGGTGAGCATTGTGAACGTTAGGTGTCCATCAATATTATAAAAAAAAAATTATGCCATTATCAACTTTAAAAAATAAATATTGAAATTTAGAGTTCATCACTGGAGAGTATATTACGTATTTGTCTTCATTTTATCAGCAAAATGTTTCATTAACACTTTGTTTTGCAATATTCTAATGACAATATTGGGTTTGTTTTTGAAATTATGGTCAAAGTTTTAAAATTCTAGCATTACTGGGTATATGATTAAATGTGTACTATCTTGTATATAATTACCGGTATGTTGATTTTGTTTTCTTTACTTGGTGAAATTGTAATTTGGAAGATATGGACAAAATAAAGAAAGGAAAACACGGACAAAATAAAGAAAGTAAAAAAAAAGTTTGTAAATCATTAAATCCACAATAATTAGTCTTAATGATTTTGTACCTATTGAAATGGAAGTAGGATGTACATGTAATGGAATTTGATAATGTGTGTATGACAAAATATATGTACTAAAACAAGCTTATTCACATTGATTTTATGATTCTAATTTTTTTTGTGATATAGGTAATCCATCCCTAATAGCAACAGATTTAATGAAATTGAATGCATAACAGATGTGTAGGTGTTGAATAATCAGTACATTTAGACGTAATCCCCATTTGTTATGGGTGGGACGTATCCTAATTTATGACCTTGAACTCTGGTAAGAGTTATTGCCCTCTTTTTTTTTTAGTTAATTAAAAAAAAATAAACTTTACAAACCTTATCTGGTACAAAAAAAGTTTCTACTGATAATTCTATTTCTAATGTTTTAATTCATCTTTCCACCACAGTATTTATTGATATTATTGGAATTTTTATTTTTAAAAATTCGCTTGTCCCTATAGACTTCAATGCAGTCGTTGTTAATTAATTACTGCTTAATTAATTACATTTTTGAAACTTTCTCTTGGTAAATCCTCTTCTACTGTAAAGTGCTTTAAAATAATATCGGAGTATTACGTGCAATAAACCTCAGACAGAGATGTCTTAATAATCATTCTAATCTCCACAAGGGTTTTACCATGGCGGCCCGCCATGGTTAAATTTATGTGCGCCATGGTTAAACGAGAGGCGCCATGATCAAAATCGATTAATTTTATTTATTTTTTTAATTATTATTATCATTTTTTTTTGCATTTCAGTATTGACACCTACTTTATAATAACTTGAGAAGTTAATTGTGTTTATACTACGACTGGCATTCACCTCCGTTTTGAGAGAAAGCGGATTGTGCTAAACGAACACGATCTTTGATCGGCGAATATGCTGTGAAGCGTGACAATTGAGCGTCAATCAGCTGATGATCCTTTTCATGAAAGATTATTTTCCTGTAGACATGGAGTCTAGTTGATATCCAATATGTTCACCATATACATGTAATAAAAGTTTTACGAAAAATAAACGTAATGTTTATGATATCTAACGTGATAATCGACAAGCATCCGAATCAAGTTTCGGTGGCCAGGGACCTATATACAATAATATAATTATATATATATATATATATATATATATATATATATATATATATATATATATATATATATATATATATATATATATATATATATATATAGGTCCCTGCCGGAAAGAATTCATCCTGTCAAATTTCTTTTTCCCTAGTTTTTAATCAATTAACCTTGCTTTGTTTTTAATATTCATTTCCCTTATCTTTACGAAAAATTGAACACGGAGTACGAGTTCTAGAGTTACCTCCCGTTTTGGGGGAAGAGTCGCGTGGCGCTATTGTTAGCACGGGCACGTTGAAGGACCTTTGAAGTTGTCAGATTTTTTTCATTTTCGCACCTGAGATTTCTTAAATAACTGTCACTATCATCCTGAAGTCTGGGGATCTAATTCCCATTCTTGCTGGAGATATGATGCATTTATCTCCCTTACTCCAGAGCAGTCAAGAATACACACTGAGCACTCTGACAGAAGTTTTTTGTGCATATTTTGAAGCAGAATTTCATCCTTAATAGACTAAGCCTGGCAACCAATTTTGTATCCGGAGAGTATATGCACTGTTCTTCACAACAATCAAAAAATAATTCACAAGTCTGAGACCATTATGCAATTATTACATAACCAAATTGCATTTTACCCTCCTAAGAATGACAGAATTTACAGAAATTGTTTTAAAATATTAGGCTGATGATAAAATCTGCATCTGGTCAATTTATGTTCTAAATAAAGCCTAGGTACTTGTCTACAACCTGCTATGCAGAAGTTTATCTAAAAGCTGTGTTGTAACACAGGGCAGTCCAAATGATATCAGCATCTGGGGAGGTTCTGGACAGCTCTGACACTCCATTAAACTTGCTTTGATGATAAGAAAATGGAGAAAACAATTCAGATGTAATTTATTGTTGTGATTTATGTAACTGGCTTTCTCTGCACACACAAATTAGCCATGAAATTCCAATTGAACATACATAATTATCCTCTTTTCATTGAATTACTCAGGAATTTCAAAGGTGTTTGATGAATTTGCATGATTAATTCCAGATTACAGCTTTTTGTTTCACCAAATTTACATAAAAATTCAACATTTAAATTTAAAAATATAAATCTTAAACATTTTTATGGGTCTTAACACTTTTAAATGTGAATAAATGCAACAAAGAAACTAATATCAGGCCATCCTCCATGATTCTTGGAGGTGGGTAGGTGTACAAAAACTGCTGATAAAATTTATAGGAAGTGACAAAAGAAGAACAGGGCACTTTATTAGCTGAATTATGGTTATTCTGATATTTTGATTGTGTAAATATGTCAAATTTCTTCATCACTTTCATTTGTAATTTATTAATATTTCAGTACATCAATGTGCTTAACAAATCATGCTAAAATAAACATCCTGACTGAGACTTAATTTAAAAGAGAGGGTCAACACCTACATAAAAGTGGTAAAATGACAAAAAACATTCTCCGGCAAACTGAAAAATCTTGAATGTCAGCTGCAAAAGCATGGAAAAAGTCTAGAGAACCATAACAGGCATACCATGGTGCTAAGTGACATTCTGTACTGTATGTGTGATGCATGGTTGGGACTCAGAATAAGTATTCACTCTCATGCCCTGACAGTATTTATGCATTTTTGGTCATAAGCTTTTTTTTTGAAAAATTCTTAATAAATTTTATTTGTACATTACTTTTATTAGACAAATTTAACTCATTTCATTATTTCAATTCCTCCACTCCAGTAATAAATGAATCACTTAAGGTGAATAAAATGAAAGTAAACCCAGTCTCTGTAAAATTTAACACTTTTTAAAAACATGTTTTACTTCTTCACATTTTATCGCAGTTGTCGCTTTTGTTGAAAACTCATTCGCAAACCTAGAATTAGTCTTTTCTTGAAAAAATCAGCCTAAAGTGCTTTTATGGCAAAGTCTGTAGACACTATAATTGACTGTGGTCAGGTGATGCACAGAGTTTAAAGTCATCTAAAATTAAAAAAACTAACATTTTCTAACTTCTTTCTACATGTCAGATGCATAATCCTACTTTGAAAGTCATAATTTGGAGTTCTGAGGGTAAAACATGACATATTATTAGTATTTTACATAGAAATCTGTATAAATTAATGTCAACCCTGCTTCTAAATTTAAAAATATGTGCTTTCACACAAAAAGTTCATAAAATGACATATTTTGTTGAAATATGCCTTTATAAAATTAAAACTGCCTTTAATATGGGTGTAGATGATTTTACACAATCACCTTCAAGGTATCACACCGGTAATTGTTTTCACTATGTAATTCTATATAGAATAAAAAATCATTAAAAATCAGGTACTCGAATTCATGAAAAAATATTTAGCAGGAAGTGTTAAACGTTACCAGTCACATCAGCTGACACCAAAAAATAGGGTACCTACACGGCATTTTCTGATTTTTTCCATCCGCAAACAGGAATACCCTCAAAACCACGTGTATTCAATGTGTTTATAAACATCCTGTGTGCACCCCAGGAAGTGGCCTCCTATGCCCCGAAAGAAATAGTTCCTGTCAAAAACCTTTAATATTTTACAAAGTACATATTAAATATCCTAAGCACACTGATACCAAAAATGTAAAAATAGAATAAGGGAAATTAAAAAATTTCTCACAATAAAAAAAAATATTTCTTTATTATGTATGGAACTAAGTTCATTTTGAGAGGTAAACAATGGAGGGAAATGGGCGAGAAATGAAGTGTAGAAAAATTAAACGTTTAGTTAGAACAGAACAGAGATAGCGCAGAGTTATATCAAATTTATGCCCCTGTTTATATTAAGTTTTGATACTTACACCATGTATACCATTAGTACATTTTCAAAGACCATAGTTACCTTATGCAGTTAAAAGATCAGACAATGTTAAGATGTCGTTGTTTGTTCAACTGCTCATTTGTTTGTCTGATTTTTTTTCTTCGAGTTACTACTCCTTGATCAGTTTTGGTCCTATTTAAATAAAACTCGTCTTACAACAGGTAACATCAATTCTTTATACCAGTTTTGAATAAAATTAGACGAATTTTGTTGATGGTTACTAATTTAAAATATTTTTTTTAAAAATCCATGAAGATTCTTTTAAAGTTCTCCTACAGTTTTGGTCCAGTTATAACAACACTTGGTACATTTGTAGAATAAGCTAAGATACATAATCCTTTTTATTTTTTTTATTTTGTTTTTGTGGTTTTTATGTTATTTTGCTTAAAAATTATTTCAACTTTTTGTGTTGCAGTGGAAATGTTTTTTTTTTAAATCAATCATTGAATAATGAAGTTTAGAAAGTTGAACACGCATTTGTGCTTGCGACCACTTTTCACTTATTCGCACAACTTCCTCCATGGTTAAATTTTCAGATGTAGAGAGCCCTGCATTAACCCAGACAGAGTAAAAGGAAAACCTTTATATCCCTTGTACGTAAGAACCTGATCATACACGTTACATAGAAAATATCTTTAAAATCTTCTTCTCAAGAACAACTAAGCCATTATTAGTCATTTTTATACAGAAGCAACCTTTGGTATTGTAGAATCAAGTTTGTTCAAATTATAACTTTACAGGGGATGGAGGGGGGTGGGGTGGGGGGCAAATTAACAGAGGGTGAAAATTTTGCATAAGAATATATAGGAATCATCTTGAAAAAATCTTCTGCTCAAGAACAGCATGGCCATGATGACGTCGTAGTTTAGAGCTTCTTTTAGCCTAAAACTCAATGACGTCTATACAATGGTTCATAATAGTAAATGTTTTATCTATGACTTTTCCGATTTATCAATGTTACATTTTACAAAAGAGGTGTAAATCTGCCGAATAATGATCTGGGTACTACCTTAACATACTTGCGATTCTATGCTTTTTAGTTCTAGAAAGTTTGCTTCATCAAAAGCTTAATTACATCGACCAAAACATTTTGCAGTTTAATGACATTTGTTAACATCAAGACCAAATAGTATAATCTTTAGTTATAAACTTATAAGCTACATGTAGATTCACAACAATTTATATGCACAGGTAAACCATTGAGACTTTCCCAATTTTTAATATGCGCAAACACATGCAGATAAATATCACCAGGCCTGGTCCACTTTTTGCTCACTGTATGGGGTTTAGACTTTGACCCGATTTCAATTCTTGACTTTTGACTGTTTTAACAAGTAATCGCTATATCTGGAACATCGAAATTTCCAATAACAAATTAAATTCCACTCAATATGCGTGAAGCTGGAACAACCCTTATCCTGCAAAGCCTTACTCAAGACGCTATTCACGTCACTGGAAGTTGGCGAACTAACTTCTAATAGTTGTATTTTCTTTAAGTTGCAAATAAGTTTAAGATTTCAGTAGCCTTATAGTTAAATTTTCTCATAATTTTAGGTCAAGCTACAGCCTTGATGTCAGATATACTTTCTATCATCTAACATCAATAGATTACATTAAATTGGTTACATTATATTGTTAAATTGCTTTAAAAGACATGAAAAATGATAAAAGTCCTGGTAGCAATGGTTTCACTACAGTATTATTGATTTTTTTCTTGAAAGATCTGGAAAGCTTTCTAATAAGACCAATAAATCTAGGTTTTCTTAATGAAACACTATCAATGACCCAGAAGCAAGACATTATATCCATTTTACCAAAGGGGAATAAACATAAAAAATTAGCGTCCAATATCTCTCCTAAATGTAACCTATAAAATCGCATAAGCATACTTAAAAGGTTCTTAACTCTTTAATAAATGAAAACGAAAAAGGACTCCTCAAAAGTAGACTTAATAGAGGAAATACACGAATGATTTACAAATTAATTCATACTGTATATGAATCCCAATATGATACTAATCATAGACTTCGAAAAAACATTTTATTTCATATCTTGGAAGTTTATGTTTAATACTTCGATTTTTTTTTAATTTTTGGTCCTGACCTTATCAAATGGGATTCAGTATTATGTAATGAAGCTTATCTATGTGTTATTCAAAATGGTATCTTTTTAATTTTTTTTCTGAAATTAGCACGGGTTGTCGTCAAGAAGATCCAGTATCTCTCTATTTATTTAATCTTTATGAAAAAAAAATTAGGACACATGGTACGAAAAAATAAAAATACTTAAGGCATAGAAATAGGGAAGGAAAAAATTTGTCTTATACAATATGCAGATGACACAGTTCTTGTACCGAATGGATCAGAAAAGAGTCTAAAATGTGCACTTGATTTTCTCTTCCAGTTTTCAAAAATTTTCAGGCTTTAAGCCTAATATTTTAAAAACAAAAGCAGTCTGGATTGGTTCTAAAATCAACACAGAAAATACACTTTGTAGTAATACAGGATAAAAATGGACAACTGAACTATTTAATGTTCTAGGCGCAACATATTCTACAAATCTTGAAAAAGTGGAAGAAATTAATGCTAACCAAAAGATGAAACTCATTCAGAAGGAAATGAACTATTGGTTTTAAAGTAATAATTACTCCTTTGGAAAATAAAACAACAGTAAAAAGTTTGTTCTTTTCAAAGTCTACCCATTTATTCATTTCTCTTCCAATGCCAAGTTTGCAGTTGATACAGCAATTTGAAGAAAAAAATCTCTACAAATTTATATGGGGAGGCAAAAGGATCATTCTCTATAAGTCCTTTTTTGCTGCCTACAATGACTTCAAATTTTCAAGTAGTACTTTTCCCCTTAAAACTGCATGAATCAGTAGGCTAATGGCCCAATATTATGGTAAATGTTGACTTGTTAATGATGTTGTAGTTTTTTTTATCATATAGGTTCACAAAGTAATGTACTGTCGGTCCGTATTAGCATTAGGGTAATGGGAAAATCAGGAGGGGGGGGGGGGTGTATTTGACAACTCCTACACATGTCATAACCACCTTTAACCAACACCAAAATTTGCATGTAAACATTTTAAAAACATAAAAAGTGACTACTAGATTATGAACTTAATAAAAGGTGGTTATGACATGTAAATAAAAACTTTTCGCTTCATTTTTACGATATTTGCAGGAAAAGCTAAATACTCTCAATGAAGGCTATCAATTTATGTAGATTATTTCAGATTATAAATTTTCAGTTAGAGAACATATTTCTGTTTATTTAACAAGAATAAATTTAAGCCATGCATATTCTCTCGAAAAATCTCGATCTTTTACTAAAAAAATCTAAAATCAAAGGACAGGAAAGACTGGATGTAATAAAATTACACATGAAGACAAGTCTCACTGAACTGTCTTCTAGAAATAAATAAAAAAAAACTTTTTCATATACTATAAGTGTGAATATCAGTTATTTATCATAATTATTATAATTCATAATTGTAGTTACCGTTCGCGGTAGCTCAGTCGGTAGAGCGCTCGCTCCGTAATCGGGAGGTCGTGAGTTCGAATCTCAGCCGCGACTGACCTAAGTCGATAAAAAAATGGGTAGCAGCTGCTCCTTCGCGATGCACTCGTCTCTTTGAAAGTTGCTGGTCCTTCGGATGAGACCTTAAATCTAAGGTCCCGTGTAACGGCAGGCGTTGATACGATAAAGATCCCTCACTGCCCAAAAGCCCTGATTGCCGAGTAAAGGTCAAAATTTGAAGCCCTTCACCGGTATATGATGATGTCTCTATATGAGTGAAAAATTCTCGAATGGGACGTAAAACAACATACAATCAATCAATCAATCAATCATAATTGTCGCTTAGTATATCTATGCTACTTCTTTGCATTTACTCCTTAAGAGTACCGCATATTTTTGAGTACTAGAAATGATAAATGCTACTTTTGTTGTAGTGGGAAGATACAGTGCACAATTGTTTTTATTTGTGTTATTAACTTATTTTTCTATATGAACACATTTAACTCTTATTGATGGGGAATTACTGATGGGATGATTTCATAATGTGATTTCTCGTTTCGACCCTTCAGAAGGACTCTGATATTTTTCTGTATGTGTGACATACATATAGAATCTAAGTATTTTATGTTACCTAGGTGTTGAGAGGACACAGTCTTTTCAGATTTCAGGATGTAACACACATTTTTGGTAGCATAATTAGCTACAAGTTAAGAACAGCAGTCCTGTCTTAAAAAATATAAGGCAAAAGGGGGGGGGGGTTAGATTCCTAAAGGTCACATCTGATTGATAATTGAATATTGCTTTACGCCATTTTAGGATTTTTTACCCATACAAAGAGATCATCCTCTTTAAGTGAAGTGTCAAAATTTTGATTTATGCACGGCGTTTCATTGTTGACCAACGCCTACCGCGGGACGGGACCTCCTTTTTTAAGGTAATCTCCAAAATATCCATGACTTTTACGTTTAATGCTGAGGATCTGGCAAAGGAACAGTCACTACCCATGTTAAACACTTTAGTTTTTGACGCAGCTCTGGGAACAAAAAGCCTCTCGAGTTCGAAGAGAGCATCAAACCATTCTGGCCCCTTTGTAGATATATTTTAGTCTATTAGTATAAACTTCTGATATACGTTTGATATGCCTATTGGAAGGAGCTGCTGAAAATCTTCACCGTTTTTATGGAGTGCCGTTAAAAAAAGGGGGGTGCATTTGTGTATTATAGTTTAGATAGAATTTTTAATTAAATTTATTGTTTTACATGCGCAATAAATGAAATCAAAGCTATTCCAACGATGTTATCATGATAATTATTTCATTTTACGTCCCAGTATATATTTTTTTTAAAAACAACAATTCTGAGTTTTATATACCAGCTACTCATATTATTAGTCAACATATAATTACATTAATACTTTCATTCTGTACGTTAATGAATTAATTTTGTAAAATTTAGAATTTATTTTATTAATTACAACTTAATCTTTGTTCAATTATAAACAAAAATCCCTTCGGTGTTTTCCTCAATTGATATACAACTTTAATAGTTTAAAAGATACTTAGAAACCGCATTTTATGTGTAAAATAGGCAGCACGTCTATAAAAACAATACACAGTTACAATTTACACTTTCAATTGAATGAAAATTAAACATTTTTCAACATCATACAGTGTTTATTTTGTAAAGATTTACACTTAAAATATGAAAAATGTGAATGCATCGAAATTCACGTCATTATAAAGTATCTGAATTCTTAAATGAAACAATCCTTGAATTTATGACTTAAGGTTGAATCGTTTCCGACATAAAATTAACAATTTTTTGATTATTTACATTCAAAGACGTGCAAAGAAACTTGATATAAGTAGACCTACCCTAAAATTTTCTTTATTTGACCGTCATTTGTGATCTCGACTTCACATGACTAAGGTGATTGATGTTGAAAAACAAACATCAAAATCAAAAAAAAAAAGAATAATTAAAAATACATAAAATAACATTTTTAAGTGATTTTATCGTAGGCCGGAAAATGACCTTATAGAGAATTATCCTTTAATAAAATTTCTCGAAAAACACTACAATTGGATCTCAAAATGGGTGGATGAAGAATGACCAATATAGAAACGTTTATTAAATCCCTAAAGCTTACTTGGAGAATTTTTACAATTAATTCAAACTGGTTGAATATTTTTTTTTGAAATTACTGGATGTGTTATTATCAAGCTATATATGTAATGTTGGTCTGAATATTGTAAACAAAGGGCTCTACTTTTCTACTTAATAACTCTATTTTACTGAATTTTTTAGAAAGCTTTAACTTTAACAATTTTCATACATAGTGTAAGCCAAAGTGGTATGATAATATAATAAAAAATCATGTCTAAATTTGTCTGTAATTTGCAAGTTACAATTCATAAGTATCTTGATCACAGTCATCAGCATTACTGATTAGAAAATTATCTTCTCTCAGACATGGTTAAAAGTATCCTACTACTGTAGTGTACTAGGGGTTAACAAACATTGCATGTGTTGCAAGTACTAATTTTTTGTTTTTGTTTTTGTTTTTGTTTTTTTGCTGTCAAGATAAATTTTGAGATATGGGGGGTCAGTGCTTATAGTACATGTCATGATGGACATAATTAATAACCCCCAGAACTCCTACTTATATTGTTTGGAAGTATCCAAATATCAAATTACTAATTCTCTGTTAGAAAATTGGTTGATCCTCTGAAGTTTACATAGGACGTGTACCCACATGATTATTGATATAATCAATGTTTTTTTTTTTTTAATCTCTGAAAAACAGTCTTAAAACTTTGAGTGAAAAATCAATCTTTATACTGCTAAACTCATTTTTTATACCATGAATACATACTTAGGAATATCATTATTAATTATGTCCATGTTCTTTTGAGGGGAAAAAAATATACATCATGTAGATGCTTATGTGTAAGTAATTATAAAAGACAAAAATGCTAGGACTTTTTTTATTTTACATATTTATTTATATTTACATTTGCAAATGTTTTTCCTTACATAACACTATTTGAACAAGGCGTTTTTACACCTGTGTAAAACACGTTCGTCATGTGACCATAAATTGATTGCTTAGTCATAAACGATCCACGTAATTTCATAGTGACGTCATAAGTGATAGACGTGTTCAACACATTCAAGTTATATCGTTGAGTTTTGAAAAAAAAATAAGTCATTTATATGTTTAAAAGTTTAGTACCTTACTATTTGTAATAAATCAGTCACAAATGTAAATATAAGTAATAAGGTATCATTTTAAAAGTTTTATCGGGATGTAAATACGGGTTGGCATGTGATCAAATCTACCATAAAGCCCTTCGGGCTTTATAGGATTTGATCACATGACCAACCCGTATTTACATCCCGATAAAACTTTTTAAATGATACCTTATTTCTTAAGTAAACATATTTTTTCTATTAATTGGAAATGAAATAAAAAAAAGTTCTAGCTTTATTACTAATAATATGATTTTTTATTAGAATTGATAGGATATTGGATGTTTAAGAAATAAAGACCGCATTCTCGTGAATGTTGCAGGATAACCTGCAATGTTAATGTAGACATAGATTTAAATTACACAAGGACTCCCATGCCAATTTCAATAGTCCTCGCCCACTGACGTCAAACACAAAGGTAGTCGCACGAGATTTACATGCATATTTAGCCTCCTTAGCGTCAGACACAGAGACAGGTGCGCACAAGATTTTCATGCATATTAGGCCTTCTTAGCTCCTGACCTATCGACCCGCCTAATTTACATTCCGATAGAATTATCAAGAAATCAACTCCGCTAACTTTCAAAGAGTTACCACAGAGAAAAAAGAAACAGACATGGAAATATCATGTCCTGACATCATGAAAAATTCTCAAGGGCATAAAACTACTATAATACAGATACCGGTAAATGTATGCAGAACATGCACAAAGTTTCATTTATGGTATATTGATAGATAAGAATAATTTACACTTTTATACTTCGATCTCTGTAGGGGTAAATTTTAGTGTCAGTCATTTTGGCTGGATCGAGAAATTTGAGTGATCGATATTCAATTCATTTTCTAATTTTAGTGAAAAATTTAATCCATGCTTTGTTATTATACATGTAATTGGTATTGTATGATTTATTCTATTTTTTTCTTTAACAGAAAATGAAGGTATAGTAGCTGACATATAGTGTACATGTACCACTTGAAGATTTGTCCCCCTTGTTGATACAAGAAATGCAAAGGTAATTCTTTGTGAAAATAGAGAGAATGAATAATAAAATTTTTCAAACCATACAACAAAAACTACTTTGAATAATTAGTACGCAACCAACCATTTACAATTTAATTTTGCAGTTTTATTTCTTTAACATTGAAAAAAAATCAAATTTGATATTTTTTTTTTAGCTCTACTGGTCAGAGACCAGAAGAGCTTATGGGATAGGAAGGTGTCCCTCGTCCGTCCGTCTAGCTGTCCGTCTGTCTGTCTGTCCATGGCGTCTATTTGTCTGTCTGTCTAGCTGTCCATCTGTCTGTAATTTTTCAAAACGCTACTCCTCCTACAGTTTTATTCTGATTTCAATATAACTTGGCACACAAGTAGACTGCACTAAGGTACATTTCAATGAACGGTGCTGCCATGGTTACTAAAAATAGAAATTTCTGTAAAATTCCTTTAAAACGCTACTCCACCTACAATTTTGGTATGATTTCAATATAATGTGGCACACAAGTAGACTACAATTAGATACATAATTCTATTTATTGCTGTCTGTTGCAAAGTTTCAAATCCAAGTGTTACTTTTTCTTTGTTATACATATAGACCAGTAGAGCTACAGTCTCATCAGAGACTTCTGGTTTATCCTTTTCATCACACAGCGACTTTCTTTTTTTTTCAGTGTACACAGATACATACACATAAAAGGAGACATCACCTCATGATCTGTGGATCCATTGAAAACTTTAAGGACAAAACTTTTGATAATTCATTCATGTATAGAGTGTTGACTCGAATATTGAATATCTAATGAATGGAACCAAGAGAATTAATTTAAGAAGTATTATATTGTATATTACTCTTTTTATTCATCTGTCAAATTTCTTAATTAAAAATTAAACTTAAAGGCTTAAATAAGGATTTTTTTTAATTTTAATTAGAACAAGTTCTTTAATTTATTTTTCTCTTATATAAATGGGCATTTAAGGTCATACGCAACGTAGTTTGCACTTTATTGGGTTCTTTCCTGGAGTTGAAGAGTTCCACTAAATGAAGGACCTGTGTGCAATATTTTTATTGTCTATATATGGATTTGTAAATCTCTTCTAAAACAATTTTTTTTTATAAAAAATCTAGAATTTATGTTTTGTAATTTTTGTACATTTTTCTTTGAATAATGCAAAATTTTTCAAACTTTGATATCTTTTCAAAATCCCTGGAAATGCATGCTGATTTTTTGTCTAAAAATATGTTATATGGTACATGTATTATAAGTTTAAAAGAATATCTTGAAAAATTATCAGTAGGTAAGGTATCTTGCGTATGTCCTTAAATGTAAAATGAAGATATGTGTCCCTAGTGTGCACTTAAGATGAAAAATAAACAAATTATGACATTTCTAGGGAACTCATGAAGTGTGCATATTTATATAATAGTGTTGTATTTTGCATGCACTACTCTTAAAAAGTAGTCAGGGTTTGACACATGGTGCACAAGCCGGAGGCGAGTGCACTATGTGTCAAACCCTGACTACTATAATAGGCATAATAGTGCATGCAAAATACAACTCTATTGTTTAATATTATTATGCTGACAGTTGTTACTGTATAAAAACAGCAATATTTTCTCAGTTCCCAATGTTTCATCACCTCTTACATTTGTCTTCCCTATTATAACGTCACCTTGTGCAACATGTGCATCATAATCTTTTTCTTTAATGTTGAACGTTCCATGCTTTAGGTATAATGTACAGATAGTTTTAGAGAATAGTAGTTGAGTGAAGGGGGCAATTGCAAGAAACTATTTTAGAAGAATTATTTTGTTTATTTTTCATCTTAAGTGTTAGCTGCAGAACTGTAGCTCTCTGAAAAAATATATATTGACAGATGGGAGAGCTACAGTGCCACCCATAGAAAAAACTGTATATTTATTGTGCACTTTTCGTGCGCTGTTTCTCGATTTATTTCTCAGTGTTTTTAAAACTGTCATCTCAAAATATTACTAATCGTGTGTTTCTAACATATTCTTTCACTGGTTCCACAATAAAACATTCCTTATAATTGTTTTTAACAGCCCTCCTGACCCTGAAATTGAAATAATTGAAAATTTTGCCTATTTATACTGCCATTTTGGTCTTCACGAGAATTCGGTCCAACGCACTTAGTACAAGTGTAAACTACGAAAGTTATAGAGGAGTAAGGACTTTTTTGAAATGTAGCTTTTTTTTCAATTGAGGTAAGAATTTCGAAGAATTAATTCAGAACCGAGCGCACTTTTTTGTGCGCAATAAATATACAGTTTTTTCAATGGGTGGCACTGTAGCTCTCCGGTCTGTCAACATATATTTTTTCGGAGAGCTACAGTTCTGCAGCTACTTAAGTGTAAAATATTTGAAACTAAGTTTATATATATTATAGTACATTGATATTTATAACGGCGTCTGTGTTGTAATCGGTAGCGCGTCGGACTGACAATCTCGGGGTCGTGAGTTAGCTCCCAGGCGTGGGCGCAGTCAGTTTTTCTTCAGAAAATGAAGTCGTGCACTATTTCGGCATAGTATGCTTATGCTATTTAAATCCTTAGAACACTATGCAAGAATAGTAGGGTATGGGTTATGTAGAGACAAACTGACAGGAAGCATAATAATTGACAATATGCATTTATGACAAGAAAATTGAAAATCTTCCTGAAAGAAGTTGAATAAATTTAAGCCACTTAAGTACCAATCTAGTTAAAATTAGATGTTAGATCCGCTCACATAGTCACTACAGTCAGTTTAGCGAGTATACATGCGGATCTAACATCTTATTTAAATTACACGTATATTGCTGAGGTAAAAGTTTAATACATGTACCCAATATCATTCTGCTATTTGCATCCGCGTGGGTATTAACAGTGAGCATTAACTAACTGTGGCCTGGACCTCTTATTTTATGTGTTATGGGGTGTCCAAAACAAGGTGCATGCTGACAGAATGCCCACAGAATACCTTTTTCTCCCACAGAATAATGGTGGGATATTGGTTAGGAGAAAAAATCCCACCATTATCCCATGGGATTTCTTGGTTTCAGGTGTAATATCTTTTTACCTAGAAGATAATCAGGTGTAAATTTTGGTTCATGTGTTAAGTTTTAAAAAATCCCATCAGATGACATAAATGGTTTCCACATATCTTTGGAAAAGTGGTTGGCGAAAGTCCGGACAAATGTCGTGTCCGGAGTTAAATGTCGCACTGTTATACGTTTTTTGTAAGACACTGTTTGGTAAAGGATTCCACATAGTATATGACTTATTTAATACAGAAGTTAATTTTTTTAATTATAAAAGTACATGTATCACAGATGATTATCTAGTTAAGTGACCATTTACCATATATGAGGGTCCGAAACAGACAATTTTGTGTTCATGGCCAAATGTCAAACAATTGTCATTTAATACTTATGTCAAACCATACCAACCTGAATTCATCAAAATACTCTATAATAAGAAAGAAAATCCAACAATATTTATGATTAGTTAATGTCAAAAATATTTCTCAGACCTATATGTGAAAACAAACGGGCTACTGATCTAAAGTTTCGGCCATGTTTATTGATTGATTGTATGTTGTTTTACGTCCCATTTGAGAATTTTCCACTCATATAGAGACGTCTTGGCCATGTTTTAACTTGAAACAGGTTTAGACAAACTTTAAATCCATAACAAAAGATCCAAGACTGATAAGTTCAATTATAGAATTATCCAGAGAAAATTATGTACTAATAAATACATATACCTTGTACTTGTCTTTAATTAAAAAAAAATCCCAATTTGCTTTATATGCAAATTAGAAACAGAATCATTTAGGCATATTTTTTTTAATGTCCACAGAACTCTTTAATTTGGTTTGCATTGTCAGATTTGATTTTCCAAAAGTATGGTATAAGAAATGAATTTAATGTCAAAACTGTTATTTTCGGTCTTCTGGAAAAAGATCACATAGTTATAAATTTGACAATTCTGTTAGTGAAGAAATACTCATTTTAACAATCAAGAAAAACTACCAAAAAAAGGTCACGGGGCACTGAGCAGAGTGGACGTGTTTTCACTGCTCTCAGTCATTTTGACCATTTGCATTATTTGCGATCTGTGTATCCAAAATTTAACCGAATTTTTGAAAGAAAGGGATTCGGTGTGATCTGGATGCATTTGTGTGTGTGTGTGAGTTTTGTGGTGATTTATGGATTAAATTGAGAATAATTTAAATCTGTGCTGAACATTGAGTACGTACTAGTCCTACTCATTTATCGGTTATTGTGAATATCTTTTGTGTATATAGTGTATATAGATTCTTACCTGTGACTGCGTTCAACTTTGAACAGATTTGTTTGTTTTCATTTATATTACAAAATGGCAGAAATGTTAAAACCCGTTTACATAAAAGACAGTGATCTACCAAAAAAAGATTACGAGCGGGTAACCAATTTTGATCATCTGGATGCCGTCAGCCACAATGTATGTGCAGACGCGATAAAATGCATTCAGCTTGACAGAAATTTGTGGAGAATCTATTTTAATGACAAGCAAAACAGGGATTCTGTTTTACTTGATGGCTTTTGATGTGTATGACACAAACCCATACTCCGCTGGTGTTGAGAACCCCAGTGATGACGCCCTAAAAGTTACAATTTGCGGTGTTCTATTGTCAGTGGACGACAGTGCAATACTAGAAATGTTGACAAAATTAGGTGCACGTCCAAAAAGTGTATTGAAGTACGAGAAAATCAGAAACCCCTCCAATAATAAAATGACAAGTGTTTTAAGGACATACGCAACATAGTTTGAACTTTATTGCCTTTTTCCCTGGAGTTGAAGAGTTCCGATACTTAAAGGAACTCACGGTGTGCTACATTTTAATGTCTATATATGCTGTTACACACTTCTTCTAAAATAAGTTTGGATAAACAAAACATCTAGAATATATGTTTAGTAATTTTTGTATATTTTTCTTTGAATTATACAAGAATTTTCTTCAATTGATATGTTTTCAAAACACCTGGTAATGCATGCTGATTTTTTTTGTGCACGAACATCTGATGGCATTATAATCTTAAATTAAGAATATCTTGAAAAATTATCATTAGGTAAGGTACGTTGCGTATGTCCTTAAATGGCAATCGCTTCATCTATGTCGAGCCACTTATGTGCAATCCACTCCCACGATTGTGCTGGGCTAAAATGTAAAATTCTACATCGTGGGCAAGAATCCGAGAAACCCACTAGCCTGTACAAAGTGCTGGGAGAGCGACCATCATGCCCGAACAAAAAAAAAACAAAAAAAAAACAACGAGCTGCTTGTAAAACGGCAGGACATGAACCGGGCTCAGAAATTTGTCCCAAATTTGTTGAAAATCAAAAGAATGTTGTGAATATACAAGGAGACAAAATGTCCTATCAAATTTCTATCCCTGTGATCTAGAAGTGTTTGGGGAAAAATTCAAATCCGCAGAGCAGGCATATCAACTCACCAAAGCCGTCCGCACCGGAAACCTTGCTGCTGCTGAAAGGATTTGTGATGCAAAGTCAGCTCTACAATGCAAATTAATCGGCAATACCGTTACCAGTACTCCGCAATGGAAAAACGATGATGACGAAGTCATGGAGCAAATCTTGTGCGCAAAGATCGACCAACTCCAAGATATGAAAGATCTGCTTACATCCTCCAGACCGGATACAGTGTTTTCCCATTCTGTTTACGATCTACACTGGGGTACTGGTTTGGATTTCTTGAAAACAGCTCACACTGATCCAGAGGCTTGGTCCGGGACACCGGGCAGAACATGTTCGGTAAGATAATTCAGCGTCTTGCGGACAAATTACGAAAAACGAAACCACGCTCTGTTTTCCCAAGATCCAGAAAAATCAGACAACAAGGTATTGAAAGCTTTTCGAGTTAAGATAATAACCCTATCAGTCAGACATATAAAGCTTTCATTGCTTCTGTTTAATTTGTTTCATTGAATTGCCGAGGTTTGAATGATTATAAAAAAAGAGTAATTTTATATGACTGATTAAATGATAATAATTGTGATATCGCATTTTTGCAAGAAACTCATTTTGTAGTAGATACAGAGTATATATACAACTCAAGGTGGAATGGTATATCTTTTCACTGTTTTTCCACATCGACACACAGTAATGGTGTTTCAATTTTGATAAATGATAAATTCCACTTTAAGCTCCTAAATCAGCACAAATCAGCAGGCGGTAGAATGATATTGTTAAACATCGAACATGATAGTAGAATCATTACAGTTGCAAATATTTATGCACCGAGTACTGAAAACTGTAGGGTTGATTTTTTCAGAAAAATATATAAGTGGATTTCTTAATATTCTATGAATGACGAAAACATAATTCTTGGGGACGATTTTAATTGCTCTATTTTAAAAGATAATGATAAAAGTTCAAACGTTTTGAAAAATATACACTTTTATTTTGATCTTGTTGATTTGTGGAAAACTTTAAAAGCAAATAAAAATGGTTTTACTTGGCGTAATGGAAGTAACACTCTGAAAAGCAGAAAAGACTATGTATTTTTAAAACAAAATTTGATGATGATCGATGAGTGATCATATTGCTATAATATTTAAATGTGAAATCTCATCGAACAGTAGGGAAAAGGGATATTGGAAACTAAATACATCTGTGCTAACCTTTTTGAACCAAATTATTGTGAAATGATAAACTCTTTTTCAACGAACTTGCCTAATGATATTAAATTAGAAAAATATCCGAAAACTAAGTGGGAATTAATTAAGTAGAAACTTAAAACAAAAAATACAAAAAATAGAGAGTGAACTTGAGCAAATAGAAAATCACATTATTTAAACATCAATATGTTACATAAAAAGGAATTAGAAAATGAACTCGATAAACTATATGAAAACAAAGCAAAAGAAGCGCAAATAAGATCAAGAGCTAAATGGATAGACGACGGAGAGAAAAATTCATCTTATTTCTTAAGACTTGAAAATAAATATCAGTCCAAAAATGTCATTAATAAAATTAAGAATGCAGGGACGACTTTTGAAAAAACCAATGATATTTTAAACCAGTTATACAATTTTTATGAAAACTTATACGCCTAAAACGATGTACCAATTGCTACCTGTAATATATCGAAACATATCTAGGTCAAACAAATATATTATCCGTGTTATCAGAGAAAGATAAAAAAAGATTGTGAGAATTTCCCCACAATGCAAGAATTTTCAGAGGCAGTACTTGGAATGAAAAATAACAAATCACCAAGTCTCGATGGGTTGCCTGTCGAATTTTGTAAAAATTCGTTATTTTCTACATGTACTTGAAGCTATATCTGAAATATATACCGACGAAGAGCTGACTTCAACACAGAAATGTTCAGTTCTCTCTCTTATACATAAAAAGGTGAACTAGATAACTTAAAGTTAAAAAATTACCGACCAATTAGTCTCACTAATTGTGACTACAAAATAATTCCATTTGTATTTGCAAAAAACTGATTAATAGATTAATAAGTAGAAATCAATCAGGTTATATAAAAGGACGTTACATTCATTTGGTAACAATGCTAGACTTATTCTGGATATTTATGAATACTGTAAAAAACACAAATACGGATGGAATTCTTTTATTTGCTGATTTTCAAAAAGCATTTGACTCGATCGAGTGGAATTTTTTATTTAAAACATTGGAAAAATTCAATTTTGGGGAAAATTTTATCAAATGTATAAAAATTTTATATACAAATTCGCATTCTCTATAAAAAATAATGGATTGATTTCGAGAAAATGCAAAATGCAAAGAGGAATATGACAAGGATGTCCTGTTTCAGCTCTTTAGTTTTATTTGCAATGGAAGTTTTAATTGAAAACATAAATAGTTCAATTCTAGTTAGAGGTTTTAAGCATGAAAAGATGGAAATCGAAATAAAATGCATGCAACATGCAAATGATATTACTTTAAAAATTTCCCTTAAGGATGTACAACACACCTACCCCCAAAATTTCCTGTCGATTAATTTTCGCTGTTTTTGTATAATATCTTATACATAACAATATCTACTATGTGTATGTACATTTTGGTCAAAATCGTTCGAGCCAAATTTGGACAGGAAGTTCTAAAGTTACCCCCCTTTGGCTGATCACGAGTACCAAAAAATTTCAACCAACTAACTATAAAATCCCTTATTCTGAAATATTTAAGGTTAGCCTATAGCTGTCAAAATTTTCTGAATCGTTCGTTTAACTATTTAACGCACAAACAAAGTGATTTTGTAGAGGTACACTTCGAGAAAAAGGATTTTGAAGAATTTAAACTGAAAAACTATGGTTCATTTTTGCATTGAAAAAATGCGTGATTTTCAAATGAAATATTTTTTATGAAAAAATCTGTCGTTTAATTTTGAAAAAAAAAAAAAATTACTTCTTGTAACTGGTGATCAAAATGTTCTTGATATTTTTTTGAAAATTTTTTAAACGACGCGTTTTGAATTTATAGCGGAAAATCTCCCCTCCCCCTCTCTCGTAAGTTACGTTTCTCACAGCGTCTTTCGGTCTTGGGACGAAAGCAAAGCTATGATTCTACAAATACAAATAAAAATTTCTAGCTGGAAAATATCTTTTACTTAAAAATGTAATGTACATTATATTTATCACAAATATAAAACTTTATATCTGCATTTAAATGAAGATGAATAAGCAATTTCTGAAATTTTAAGACCCCCCTCCATTCTTATCTGCAATGCAGGACATTAGAGCTTAAAAAAAACATCGGTTACGTCTGCATAATTTATTTAATTGGTATATTGAACTCCTAAAGTAATGTTCTTCATTCGTGTATACAGATTAAATATTGACTACTGATATTTTTTTCTTATTCTAAATGTTATTGTTTTATATTTATATTTTGTAAAACTATTTTTGTAAGGATTTTATGACCACTTGTCCGGCTTAGAGTTCATGCGTACACACAGGAGCAGTTTCAAACCTTTATATGACTTCTACTTGCATTGAATATTATTTTTTAAGTGAACCAAGAGTGGTTTATGTACAACTCTCTTGTGATGAAAATGGAATATATGTACATATAAGTTTTGAATTATTTCTCTTTTCAAACGAGAGGGGTGCCCCCCCCCCCGCCCCCCGGGGGATATTGTATCCTTCTGTTGTAAACTTCAGTAAATAAAATGGAAATGATGTAGTCGTCCATATTAACTTCAATTGTACCAAATTGTAAATTATTCATCAATCTTAAAAATTATTCATGTGCCTGAATCATCTACAATGGTATCATGTACATTGGTATCAATCGTTTTGTTTTTATTCAAGGAAATGCGGACTGAAACTGCTTACAGTAAAAGATTTTTTCAGTGGGGTGCAACCGTTGTATAAATTTCAGTAAATAATTTTTCACTTTTATACTTACTTTAATTTCTATAAACTTTGGCTTTCAGTTCTTGTGTTCCTTGGAACACACTGTAAATGTATCTGTGTACTTTTGTGAGGAACCCCCCCCCCCCCCCATAATTCTTCGGAAAACAGGAGGAATAGCTCAGCTAAGGGGAGGAAAGACATACACCTGCTACATTTTTAGAGTTGTTTCTCTTTGATCAGTGACCTTCCTTTTTATTTTATTTTTTTTTCAAAGAAAAGAAAAGCAAGAAAATGTTTATTTTCGTAATATGATAATATTTAGACATACCGGTAATATTTATTCTAAATGTTATGCGGCCGATTGTAACGGGAAAAAGCAATGTAGAGTAGCAATAACAATTTTAGATTAAAAAATGTCTTTATGTATATCATAAATACAATATCAAAGAATTAATTAACTAAATTTAAATTAAAGAAGTTTAAGGAACCTGTCTTTTTTATGGAGGGGGAAAATTTATCGCAACTGCGCAAATGATCAAGGATAGGATTTGGTATTCCTAAAAAAATAACACAATAAAAACCTCTATTCTATTTTTTTTTTTTTTACATTAATCACATCGGGATCGTATCGCTCGTCATTTTGACGCTTCGTAATTAACGTCTTTAACGTTATGTTAAACGTTTTATTGAAATCGCAAGAGTTATCTCCCCCAGTGTGTTGTACGCGTCTTTAAAAGATAAAAACTCTTTGAAAAATGCCATTAAAATTATAGAAAAACTTGGAAATGTATCAGGAACAAAACTTAATTTATCAAAAATGGAATGTATATTACTAAGAGAACTATAAAACATGTTTAAAGATAAAGCATTTATAGGAAATGTTTAGATAAATCTAAATACTGTAAAATGTCTTGAAATTCAAATTGGGCACAACAAAACAGAGTGCAATGAAAGAAACTGGCTATGTAAACTGAAAGAGTTTGAAAAAATCTTAGACTCTTGGAGAAATAGAAAATTGACGATTTTCGGGAAATGTCAGATAATCAATTCCCTTATTGTTTCTAAACTTTTGTATGTGGCGACTATACTTGAAAATCCAGATCAATATATTATAAAGAAGGTAAATAAAATCATTTTCTCGTTTCTTTGGGGGGAAAAAGAAAGAATTAAACGTAAAACGCTTATCAGAAAAGTATCAGGAGGGGGAATAGGTATAACTGACTTTGAAACCAAAGTCAAAGCTTTAAAAGCATCATAGGTTGCAAAACTTGTTCAGCAAAATAAGGATTCAAATCAATTATTAAGTACTTGTTTAGAAAGATGTAATTTAGATATCCCATATTTGTTGAAAACAAATATCACTAGAATACAAGATCTCATGATCAATATAAAATATATCTCCCACAATTTTATAAAGAGGTAATATGTGCAATTAATGAATGTGAACAAAATAATCAAGAAAAATTCCAGTTACAGAATATATGGTATAACAAAAGCATGACGTATAAAGGAAAACCGCTTTTTCTTCCAAACTGAATCAAAAGTGGTTATTAATATGTGAATGATCTTTTTAATGAACACGGGTTTAAAACAATAAATGAAATTAAAGAAAATTTAATATGTTCACAAAACTACCTTTGTGAGTACGTGATTGTAAAGAGTGCTCTTAAGAAACATTTTCCAAAAATAAACCTACAGAATAAAGCAAACGCAAGTAATTCACAGCTGTGCTTCAACTTTCAAGGATATTTTGAACAAATTGAGGGTAAAAAATCTAAGTTCTTCTACAATATCCTGTTACCCTAAACATGAAAAAAACTTTAATGGAAAGATTTTGGTCTGAGCTATTCTTTATTGACGACTTCCACTTATGGGGAAACATTTACCAGGAAAAAGTCAAAGAAATGTTTGATAAGAATGTGTCAGAATTTAACTTTAAATTGATGCATAACTTACTGACTTGTAACAGGTATGTAAGTAAATGGAAAAAAGACTTAGATAAAAACTGTTTGATTTGTAATGCAGAAGAAGAAATAAAACATCTTATTTTTTGATTGCCGTGCAGTAAAACCTATTTGGTGTAAAATGTCATTGCTTTTAAATATAGATGTGTCATGGAAAGTTATTGTCATTGGTTTTCCAGCATATTGTAACAAAAGAACCTTTATTTTAAACAATATATTGTCTTTCATTGCCTACAAAATATATTATATAAATATAAAATGAAATGCAGACTTTTAAATGAGAGTGTAACAAATGAGAGTTTAATGTGTTTCTTTAAAAAAGCACTTACTCAGTTTTATTTCATAAAAAAATAGCAAAAAGTATTGATTTCAAAATTATCAAAGAGTTGTCTGAAAAATTGTGATATTATCTATTTATCCAAAGGTGGCCTGGCCTTTGGAGTATACAATCGTAGGGGGGAATTGTGGACTCTATATGCGTTGTGGCTTGGTGGCCCCTACGATTATCTCTTGTGCAATTGCTATAGTTTTTCTTTTCTTATTTATAACGCTAAATATTTATGAGAATATTCTTTTGAAGAAAAGTGCTATTCTCTATACATGTAGTTGTATATTTTTTCTATCGTTTTTTCTTATTGAAGTGCATTTTAATACATATTTTATTAATTTTGATATGATGTAAAATTCTCAAAATATATATACACTTAGATATATCATATATCAAATTTTTCTATCTGATCCAGGGAGCTCCTGACACCCCAGGCGATAATATATTTTTGAGGGCCTCTGAGGTGGCATAACCCCTACCTTTTTGTTAAAAGATTATTGCAATAAAGAATTTTAAAAAAAGGAAGAAAAACTACCAGTATTGTTTTAATAATAGTTTAAAATAATTAAATATTAAGTACTATACTTTAGATTGGTTGAATGTTGTTTTACGTCCCGTTCGAGAATTTTTCACTCATATAGAGACGTCACCATATACCGGTGAAGGGCTTCAAATTTAGATCTTTACTCGGCACTCAGGGTCATTGAGCAGTGAGGGATCTTTATCGTGCCAACGCCTGCCCTTGCACGGGCCTTGGTTTCTAAGGTGTCATCCGAAGGACCCGCAACTTTCACTTCAAAGTGCCGAGCGCATGGCGAAGGAACAGTTGCTACATATTTTTTTTTATCGATTTAGGTCAGTTGCAGCCTGGGCTCGAACACACGACCTCCCGATCACGGAGCGAGCGCTCTATCGAATAAGCCTATACCTTAGAGGAAAAATTGTCAAAAAAAAAAAAATTTTTTAGTGTGTATAACTCTAAAAATAGCATGTATTCAGGGTTTCTCCACAAGGGGTTTTACCATGGCGGCCTGCCATTGTTAAACGAGCTGCGCCATGGTTAAAATCGGCGGCCGCCATGATTAAATTTTTATTGCATTTCAATATTGACACTTAATTTTTAATGACCAAAATAGTGAATTGTGTTTATACTACGACTGGCATGCACCTCGAGAGAAAGCAAACGCGGTCGTTGATCGGCGAATATACATGTATCCGTGAAGCGTGATAATTGAGAGTCAATCAGCCGATTATCAATACCTTTACAGTTAATTTTCCTGTACACATGTAATTTCCTATCCCCTTGTATTTGATTAATTCCTCTTGCTCCGTTTTTAAATATTAATTTCATTATCTTTCTGACAAAATGTACACGAACACCAATCACAAGTATAAGTTTTAGAGTTACCTCCCGTTTTTATGAAACGTCGCGTGGCGCTATTTTTAGCACTGGAGCACATGGAGAAGTAAACAATGAAGAAAAATGGGCAAATAATTAAAAAAAAAATGCAGTGTAGAAAAGAAAAGGAAAAAAAGTTTAGAAAGAACAGAACAGAGAAAGCAATGTTACAGTTATGTCATGGTTACATGTATATTAAATTTTGATACTTATACCATCAGTAAGTCTTCAAAGAACATGCAGTTAGAAAAACTCAGGCAATGTATTTGTTCGTTCGTACGTTCATTCGTTTGTGTGTCTGTAAAATTTTCCCCCAAAATGCTAGATCTTCTCCTTCAACAGTTTTGGTCCTATTCAAATAAAACTTTTCATGCAACAGGCAAGGTCAATTAGAACTGCAAATTATTTTTTTGAATAAAATTCTACGAATAATGTACGTTGCAATGGTTACTATAGTAAATTAAAAAAAAATTAATTTTATTTCTTTTATTTTTTGGTGGGTGGGGTATTTTAATTTTTTGTTTTGCGGTGATAAAGTTTTGTGAAATCAATCATTGATTAATGAAGCTTAGAGAGTCTAACAGGCATTCATACTTTCGATCACATTTCGCTTTTGCGCAGCTTCCTCCATGGTTAAATTTTCAAATATGGAGAACCATGTGTATTACTGAAAACTTATTGTATATGTGTATGTTGATGTGTGTATATGTATGTTTATACATGTATATAATTATGTGTGTATATTTGTCCTTCTTTTCCAACATGTATGAGCTCGAGTGGATGTGAAATGTGTATATGTTTTGCATTGAAAATAAAAAAGAGTGCAGATAGGCAGCTGACGCCACATTAGGGAGCATGAACCTTCACCTGAATAACATATATATCTGGTGGCAAGGATAGGGATGTATAAAACTGGAAGATCTGGTACCAAATCTGATATCGATACAGCAGTTCTGAGCTCACCTGAGTCGAAGGCTCAGTTGAGCTTTCCTGATCAAAGAGTGTCCGGCGTCCGTCTGTCGTCTGTAAACTTTTCACATTTTCAACTTCTTCTCAAGAACCACTGTGCCAATTTCAACCAAACTTGCCACAAAGCATCCGTGGGTAGAGGGGATTAAAGTTTGTTCAAAAGAAGGGGAGACAATTAAGAATTCATGAAAATTTGGTGGCATCTTTTAAAAATCTTCTTCTCAAGAGCAACTGGGCAAGAAAAGATGAAAATTATATGAAAGCTTCATTACATACTCTAGATTCAATTTTTTTCATATCACAACCCCCGGGGATAGGGTGAGGCCACAAGAAGGGGTCAAAGTTTTATATAGGAATATATAAGTTATGTCTTTAAAAATCTTAATTCTCAAGAACAGCTAAAGAACGGCGGTAGGACAGGGCCACAACAGTGGGGGGTGGGGGT